>NC_000076.6:24223042-24523042 GCF_000001635.26 Mus musculus
AAAGAAGGGAGAAGAAGATGAGGGTGTGCCTTCCTTGCTGGATGAGCAGGCATCACTACGAGCTCCAGTGAGGAAAGTCAAAAGTCAAAAGTTTGCCAGGGATGCAAACTGCGCAGTTTCCATCTGGGGGGTGGGGGTGCTTTCCCTTTCTCTCCTCCGCACCCCAGATTTTCCCAGCTGTCTCTTCCCTCCCATGGTCCCGAGAGGGATGCTTTTCTATCCCATCACTTTCCAATTCCTTTCCTAGGTCCCTCCCAGTCTGCACATCGATTCCTTTTTTTCCCTCCTTTCTTCTACCCGGCTGGGTCCCCTTTTCTCCGCCTCTTCCAGGAAGCTCCTTGCCTTCTTGCCCTCTTAACCCAGACTTCAGGGACAAAATAGGATACACGGTGGCAGCAGGTGGATGCCTGGGGAGAGGCTGGGGAGTCTCCTGGTAGGACCCAGAACCAGCGGGGGCGGGGACAGCGGGCGGGCGCGGCCAGCCCCGGGGCGGTCCCAAGTTGGGCTCCCTGGTCTTCGCCCCCCAGTGGCTGCAGCCCAGGTGCGGCGCGGGACAGGAGGATGTGCGGCTGGCCACTGCTTGTGCTGTGGGCGCTGCTCCCCGCGACGGCTGCGGGAAGCCCGGGCCGCTCGTACCCGCACCGCGTGGTCCTCGATCCCGAAGGCAAGTACTGGCTGCACTGGGGCCGGCAGGGCGAGAGGCTGGCCTTCCGTCTGGAGGTACGCACGAACGGCTACGTGGGCTTCGGCTTCTCGCCCACCGGGAGCATGGCCGCGGCAGACATCGTGGTAGGCGGAGTGGCCCACGGGCGGCCCTACCTCCAGGTAAGCTCGGGTCCCTTCGGGGAGCTCCCTGCGCTGGGATCGCCCTAGAAGGGCGATGGGCAGCGCAGTCCACCCAAAGGTGAGGCTGATACGGGCTCCGTGCAGCAGAGTCCATCTCACCTCCTTTGCCACTTTTTGCCCCAGGGTCATCCGAGCCTGCCCTGGGGTCCCTGCCTGTGTCATTTGCAGTCTTCGCCCGGGGAAGTTTACCTCTTCGGGAAGCTCGCATCCTGGTGCCCCACTTCACCGACCATTGTGCACAGACCACACATTCCCCTCCATCCACCCCATCAAAAAAAAAAAAAAAAAAAAAAACCCACAGCTTTTGAGACCTAACTGGTCGGACCTGTGTGCACTTGCCTGTCTAAGGTTGGGAATCGCAGTCTCCAGTGGTTGGCTTTGGGGGCATCCCAGGAGCAGCACCAACATTTACTAGAGCATGCACGAGATGAATGAAGGGCCCTGAAAACTTGCTTAAGGAAGTTTTGTTATTAACAGCTCTCGAGGAAGCCAGGTTTAGCGACCCATGCACAACCTAGAGTCTCCAAGCAGAGCCCTCTATTCAGGGATAGGTTTTCCGCTTTAATAGGCGACAAATTCATCTGATTCGCTCCCTGCCCATTAGCTCTAGGGGAGAGAGTTCTGGTAGATGCTACCTGATCCAGGCATCTTTATGTGTAGGGAAACGAACAGAATTCTGTAGCTCGACTTCCTGGGTACTGAACTTCATATGGGTCATAGTGGATATACACACTTTCTTACGGGCCAACTCCCATGCAAGAATGCAAACCTTAGCTAAGAAGCCTCAGGAAAACTTCTGAGCAGCATAAGAATGCCCCTTGTGAATTTCAGCGTGTATAGCTCAATACTTCCTCCAGTCTTCTAAGATGGAATTTCACAGCATTCTGACTGAGGGGCTATCGTATTATAGCTTCGGTTCTGACGCTGAAATGTTTGGCTGGAAACAAATTGACAGCAATTCGAATTTTCAAGCCACCCTGCCGTGTGTGTTTACTTCTCCCCAAGTCATCACTTCCTTGCTATCCCCTGTAAGCGCTGTGCACCTCTGCTAGAGTGCAGCCTGCTGACCTCCCTTACATGAGCCTTTCTGATGCTGCATCATCTCTGATATGGGATTTGATGGCTGAGAATTTGATCCCAGGCCTCACTAGCCAACTAGCTTACTCTACCAGGATCTGAGTAAGATGCGACCTTATTTTAATACCTATTGCAACCAAAGGGGGGGAAAATAAAGCTGTTTTTGTAGAGTATCATGATCCCAGCACAGCCTATAGAAGTGGGCATGAGGCATCTTGCTGTGTAACAGCGATCTGGTACACTTTAAAATTCAACGTGATACTACTTTTGTCCAAACAGCAGCATTTCTAGAAAGCCCATACAATTAGTTATCAAATGAAAGTCCAAGGGAAGGATCCTGACCCAACTGCTGCTAATGCGCCCATCACAAACATCTTGCTAAACCAAAGAGTATTTGCTTTTTATTTTTGTACGAATCAAGTGTTTTTTCAGATTGATTTAGAAACTCTGAACTCTTCTTAAAGCAGTAGTTATATATTAACGTGAGACGCATTAAGAATGGACAACTGTATGTGCAATGGATGGGAAATCGCCCTTTCTATTTTCCGGTGCTTCAGAAATACACTCTTTGATTTCATATATGAGCTACACAGCTTCTTATTTGCCTGACTTCCTTTACCATTTCATTTAATTAGCGATTCTTCTGATTTTAGGGCACACATTAAGTAGTTAGGTGGCAAGAGAGCCTATTTGAAACCTCTCTAATAAGGTAAAATATTAATAATATCAATAAAAAAGTTCTGATTACAGCTGGCAATCTAAAGTGGGAGATTTTATTTTCTAATCCTTAAAGCCTTTTTTCCTCCCTAGATATTTATTTAAGATTTCTCATACAGTGGTATGATAGGTGTGCCTTAGTTAACTATGCTCAAACCAATGCTTCTTTAATGGGACATATGATTTTATTAGTAGACTTTGTATTTCATGCAATTTTGCTTCCAGTGAGAAGAGACTTTGCATAGAACAGTGACACAAAAAGCATCGGTTCCTTGGGGCGTTAGTGTTAAGTACAGCATGCACCAAGAGCTGGACAACAGTATCAGGCTGTGTGATTTAACCCAAGCTGACATCTCAGTCACTCCCCTTTATAGCTCAGCCCTTTCCATGGAATTTTGAACTTAAATTTTCATGTTTTTAATATTTTGATTTTATTTTTAAAAATTACCTCTAAACACTCCTTTGCAAATGGGTATGACTATGGGTGATTGCTAAGCAAAAAGGAAGAGGATTTTTGGCTCCATGGATGCCACAAAGCCAAATGCCTGGAGAAATCAAGAGGGCAGGCAAAGCGGGGCATGGCCTGAGGAGAAGAGGTGAGATGCAAGAGCAGCTGGAGCGTGTGGGATAGCCAGGCTTTGTCAGTTATGCTTTCAGGGGAGCACAAATTCACCATTGCCAGATATTTTGTTTGTATTGTTTTAGAGAGAACACAGAAATTCAGTGTGTGTGTGTGTGTGTGTGTATGTGTATGTGTGTGTGTGTGTGTGTGTGTGTGTGTGTGTGTGTGTATGTATGTATGTGTGTGTGTTTGCTGCTATTCACTCAAGTCTACACACAGTGCACACATGTATATTTTCTACTGGGGTCTAGCTGACAGATGATGTAATCTTGGACCAAAAAGGAAAAAAAACTTAAGTTGAATCAACTGTTAACATAAATCAGGAAGGTCCATGGGACAACGAAAGGCAAGTCTTAACTTCCTTCCAGGGTGATTTTTCTATGCCAGGAGATGATTGCAGTATCTGGGAGTCTTGGCCATTATCTGGACTAGTGACTCTTATGGTTAAAAAAAAATTACCACAAACATAGTATTTTAGCATATGACCTTTATTTTACTCAGACATATATGATTTGAGCAGGGCTTGGTAGAAGCAACTGCACTCCTCCATTCTGGGTCAGCTCTAAGAGGAGCGGTTGGCAGTATCTGAAGACTTACTCACCTTTCTGTCTGTCTGTCTGTCTGGGACTGAGGTTGACCAGTGACTGGGCCCTCACTCAGCCAGCTCTGTAGTGTGACTGTGGCCTTTCCACCTGGCTGCTTGGCTTCCTCACAGCAGAGTCGCTGCTCTCAGACTGATCATCCCCAGAGGCCACGGGAGAAACTCAGTGTAGCCATCTGTGATCTTCCTTCCATCTGAGTCAGTCACTGATGGAGTTTTGCTGTTGTCACAGACTCATAGACTCATATAGGAGCAGACCTTATCTTGATAGCGGAGTGTATCAGTGTAGCCATTTTTGTAAAGTGGGTCCCACCACCCCTCTCTCCTTTCACCATGCCTCTGGTCACTCTAAACACCGATGTATGATTGTGTACTCTATTTTGACATTGCTTACATCAGTAGACAATGTTCATTCATTGACCAGTCCTCTCCTTCTAATGGTATTCGCCCCACCCCCACCTCCTGTTTAGCCACTCAGTTCCCTCTCTGTGAACCTTGGCAAACTTGTCTTTTTTAGTGATTCCCAATCACTTGTTCAGGTTAGACCCACGGGAACTACCTGTAGATGACACTGAAACATTTGCTGGCTGGCTTACAGAGGGACTGTGTTTATATGTATATACATATATAATATTAATATATAATATATAGAAAATATATTATATATGACATATAGTATGTATAATATATAATCATTATATCATATATAACATATAATCATTATATATCATATATAATATATGTTGTAAATATATTGTATACAATATTTTGTATATGGAATATATACACACACACACACACACACACACACACACACACACACATGGATTTCCATGAATCATCAAGGCAAATGGCTTAGTTAGTTTTAAATATATATTTGGGGCTCCACATGGTGGCATACACATGTAATTCCTGCACTAGAGAGACTGAGGCAGGAGCATGCTGAGGTTGAGACCAACCTGGGATACATAATAAGATGCTGTTTCAAAGCAAACAAGTGAATGAACAGCACAAAGACCGAAGGGCCTGTTAATTCTGGAAGTTCAATTTGCCTATTTGGGGATCTTTTGGCCTTCTGAGAGCTATCATCATCTGTACTGCTCCAGCTATAGTCAAAATGGGAAGGAAGAGGGGAAGGGATTGCTATAAAGGGAAGCCTGCCTCTAGGAAATCTACAGGATAAAGTATGAAGGATAAAAAGGGCTTTACACTTACAGAATTACAGTCCATCTGGGGTGCTGGACAGGTCATTTTCTAGTCTGTCTTTAACAGCAGGACCCGGGTCGGGTGGGAAACACTCTGTCCTGTACAACTGGCTTCTCAGAACCACAGTAAAAATACTTGTCTCTTGCATCAGCCAGACTTTCAATCCTCCTGCCCTTCCCCTGTTCTTTGCCCCTTTGACACAACTCCACCCCCATCGGGATCCTTTAGCAACTGTGAGTGCCCATTCGAGGCTAGTAATCCCGTATATGAATGCCCAGTTTGTGTGAGCGAGAGAAGAGGGCATCATTGTCAGATGTGCTCTTGATTTGCACAAAAATGGATTCACCCCTTCCTATGGGGGGTAGACATCCCCAGTGAATGGAGTCTGACACATGTGTCATCATTTGTGGTAACCTTGCTCGTTGGCCCATTCAAAAACTGAAGCTTTTCTGTGTGGAGCAGTGTGGAGCATCTGGGTCATTGCTGTCAGGCCTCTCACTGAGGAAATTCCTGCAAGAGATCTGAAATCACAGAAAACAGGGAGCATTCTTCTTGGCTAACGATGTGCTTCTTTTTAAGCACACCCCAGCCAACTGCAGCAAAACAACATTGGCAAAGCACCCTGAGAGGGTGCAAGGCTGACCCAGCTCAGCTCAGCTTCGCTAAGAGATAGTTATAAATCTGAGATGATGCCCCCGACTGCCAGATGAGGGAGGGACCTTTCCAAGCTTCTTGCTCTCAGCACTGCTCAACAAGGAGACAAGTCCAACTGTTCAAATGCACGATGGTGGTGCTCAGATGTAAGCTGTGTGTCTCTCCTGGCAGGAGCAGGAGGTTTCATAATTAGCCTGGAGAAACAAGCCAGTCTCAGAGCCAAGGAAACAACGCACCTGAATTGACAAGCAGAGTTCAAGGCTTTGGGCTTCCAGAGGCAGATTATGGCAATCTTGGAAGGAGAAGCCAGAGTCCACTTCAAAGGAAATGAATGGCGCTTGATTGATTGATAGTTTGTAAAGGAGTGTTGTTGAAGTTGCTCACGAAAGAGATGACTTCATTACCCAGTACTGTGTTCCTGGGAATGTTAGAGCCATGTATAGCAACAACAATAATAAAGCAGTGCACACTGATGCCTCACAGTGCTTTGCTGTAGTAGAAATTAATCACTAGTGAAGAACTTTTAAATAGAAAGATCCTTCAAGTAGGAACAACGGATTTCTTTAGGAAGCTTCTTCCAAATTTTTCCCTCTTTGTCTCTGTCTCTGTCTCTGTCTCTGTCTCTGTCTCTGTCTCTCTCTCTCTCTCTCTCTCTCTCTCTCTCTCTCTGTGTGTGTGTGTGTGTGTGTGTGTGTGTGTGTGTGTTAACTACCTTGTTCCAAACCTGAGAGAAGTGAATCACAGAATGGGTTACATATAACATGACTAAAAAAAAAAAAAATAAGGTGACACATAAAGCATAGCTTCTTTCCCATCCAGAATTTTGTTTGTTTTGCTTTTTGAGACAGGGTCTCTCTATGTAGTCCTGGCTGTACTGTAATTCACTATGTAGATCAGGCTGGCTTTGAACTCACATAGACCCACTTGCCTCTGCCTTTCAAGGGCTGGGATTAAAGGAGTGGACCACCATACCCAGCTTCAAACTTGGATTTTTTTTTAACTTGCTAAACTCTAGGGTAAAAATAAGTGTTTAAAAGACAGCATAGAGCAAGCCTATGAGAAAAGGCTGTAATTGTAGGATGCTGCTCAGTACACAGCTTGAGGACCTGCGTTTAGTGTCTGGAAGCTGCGTGGAGGCAAGATAACTAGCTCTGGAAAGTTGTCCTCTGGTCTCTCCATGTGTGCACTCACCTCACACACCTCTCCTCCCTCCCAGGAAAACAGTAACAAAAAAGGTATAACTTTACTAACGGTTCTGGGATCATCAATTTGACTGCTATATAAAGAAATGGTTTATGAAGAAGGCATTGTTTGTTCACCGATGAGCCTAAGAGTAATGGGGTCTTTCTGCTGCTTTTGCAGGCTAAATGTTAGTGGTTTGTGTATTTAATCATTACCCCATCAGAGTTTGATGGCTTCCTTTCAAACTTCTTACTCCTATTTTGCTCTCCTCGTGTTGTAGGTGAGGAATAGGCCTTAGGTAACTGTTAAGTGGCTTTTTGGTGCCTTACAGATAGAGCCAAAGCTACAATCATTCCCTCTGAATCCTGATTTGGTGCCACTTAGACTTCTGTAAGAAGCCTCCATAAAAACATACTCTAGTTTCCTTTCTAAATAACAAGAGTGCATGTACACTGTGAATTATGTTTCTTACTATATTTATCCTACTATAAATGTCACAGACATGTACCCCTCATTTTGTTAAGTCTTTTAGATGTGCTGATCATGCAACTCTCAAACGGCCTATCTGAGACCAATATCTTAGGTGGAAACTCTGGGCTCTGGGTTCTTCATCATGGAAGCCACCCGTGGTTTCCATACCGTGGCTTCAGTGAAGGCCTCACCTATAGGCAGAAGATGCTGGGATGCTTGATCTTACATTCAGGCAATATTGATTGACAGTTCTAGATGCTGAGGGGGGGTGGGGGGCAGATCCTAGAACCAGAGGGCATCAGAAGTCTTATAAGCCTATATTATAGTATAGAGGTTTCCATAAGCAAATAATTGTAAAAAAAAAAAAAGTATCAGGAAGTGATAACTGTTGAGCGAAGAGCTCAAATGAAGGGATGTGAGAAGGTGTGGTGGCCTGACTAACTCACACAAGCAGGAGGAAAGCAAGTGCCCTCGGGGGTGAGGATTGTCTTTGGCGGTTGACTATAGTGTTACCAACCCAGTGTGTCATATACTAGGAAGAAGGTGGTGTTGTCTGTGAATAAATGACTCTGAAGACCTTGAATGCAGGAAACTATTTAGCTGGAGAAAAGGTAATGAATTGCCCTTTGTTGTAAAGAATTTCTGAACCACACGGGCTCTTTCTCCATCTCAGTGTTGGGTGCCATGATGGCCCATAACAAAGAGGATTCATGTAATGGCAGACTACAGAGCTGTGATAAGATGCCAGATAGCTGAGAATCAGGAAGGATATCGTCTAGCTCAACCTCAAAAAGTAAGTGATTTGATCTTCTTTTAAAAAGTTCCCCCAGCAACTGGGAATATTATCATTTGGAAAAGTAGTTGCTTTGCCAGCAGAAGGACTTGAGCCTGTTGCTCAGAACCCACGTGAAAAAGCCAAGCATGGTGTCAAACGTGTAACCCACTGCTCTGGAGTAATGGAAAAAGAAATGGTCCCCGAGGTTTGCTGGCCGGTCAGCCTAGCCTACCCTGTGAGCACTAGCCTCCACTGTAAGAGCTTGTCTCAGAACTGAGGTGGACACTCTTGAGAAATGATGATTGAGACTTTCCTCTGGCCTCCATACACATGTGCACACTCTTGCAAAGGCATTTCTGCCACAGTTTCCAAATCCTCATTACCCACCCATGACTGAAGAAGACCACATATGGATACAGGGAAGCCATATTTCAGGTTCCTACGGTAAGTCTAGTATGAAGGCAAGTCTGCTCGTTATTGATTTTCTGTGGTCAGGCTCTGTGATGGAAATCATGGGTCTTAACCTGCAGTGGCCTGGAAGATTCCAGGGAAAGAAGTTCATAGAAAGTCATTTCACAGTGTCCATGTGATGGGGTGATACCTGTGTGGTTGTTCAACAGTATGTTTTAAAATGGAAACACAAGGTCGTTGTTCTTAGCATGCATTTAATAAATTTGCATATAGTTCTAAGCATTTCCCCAAATTCCTATGCTGTGACCGTAGCAGCAGCTTTTACCCTCTGAGTATAAGTGTGTTTCAGAGTATGCCTAGCAAGAGGTCTTTCTCTCCTCCCCATAACCCTCTTTATAACTACACACCTTATGCAGGCTTGTACTAGTAGTATTTCTAAGCAAGAGTAATATCTACCCACACAGAGTGTAAAAGGTAACAGTTATGTGTTGCCACAGGCTACCTTATTTTTTTTCATTATTAACTGAAGGTCCCAGGCCCTAGGTTATACCTAGTCTATAATTTCACCAAGATGAGGGTTCTGATTAGAAACTTTTGATTAGAGCTAACAGTAAATGCTTTCTTTTATATTTGAACATACTCTCTAGTGTTTTTCAATACATAAATAGACAACCTTTACCTCCCTCACCCATCCTGCAAGATGGCTAATAAGCTTAAAAATACCCTCAGGTTATCCTTGCAGAGCGAGACAGAGAAGAGGCATAGGAGTGGTAGATAATTAGTATCTTATTAGGGCCTGGATGGAACACTGTAGGTTGATGACTGTGTCAGCGCTGCCAAACCTCCCTCAAGGTAGCAGGAACAATTCCATGTGCTTGGCAGGATCTCAAGAGAGACGGTTGGGTAACTGGTGTGGATAAGACCAGGAGTCTCCTAGGCTGGGTATGAACCTCACCAACACTTGTGCTTAATTCTTGTGTGGCCCTTGGCAAACCCTTAACCCTCCCTAAGTGGCAGCTTCCTTTTGTGCAGGAGGGAGATCATGTTCTTTAGCTCGTGGGTTTTGCCAGGATTAAACAAAATAGGCATTAAAGCTCTTAGCAGAACTTTATAATTGAGAGCTATGGCTGTAATGATTCCGTAGTGAATTATGGGAACTTCCCAGCTTTTGAAAAGGCATTCACTAAGTATAGAGATAGGGGGCTTAAAAATGTGAGGAAGTCTGGGGACAAAGTGCAGGCAGTTGGGTGGTGATTGTTTCGATCATTAACAACTGGAGGCCAGCTTATTTCCATAAACATAATTTATAGGATGTGACTGGGTTTTCCTTTGCTTTTGAATTGTTCTTTTAGGTTAAGGCCTTAAAGAAAAGGTGCACTCGAATAACACAGCAAAGCATCTGGTTTAGGTTGAATAAAACTAACTGTATATGCACAACCTTGTAAAATTGTACTAAATCTGCTTCATGTGGTAAAGGCCTTCGTGACATTAGTAGGTAGATTCCAGTTCACTGTAATGGGGCTGCTAAACAGAGGTTGAATTAGCTAGTGATCCAAGCTGTTCGCATCAAAGGATTCAGCAGTGACTATATGACTAGTGACTAGTGTACTATATCTCAGGAGGTTTACACCAAAAGGCCTTTTCTAGGAATAGCATTTTCAAAGGACAGGTGGGTAAAGGACAGCATTCTGAAGGCCACTGAAACTTCTGGAAATCTGGATGCCCAAAGAGCTGACAGTGTTTTCACAGAGAAAGAATAATCATTATTATCATGTGGTGGACAGACTTCCTCCGGAAACATGGAGGAAACATCACTTGTAATACTCCAGTTGGCACACCATAGGGGTGGAAGAATACTGTAGCTTAGCATCAGTGTCTGTGTCCGAGATGCTAACCTGGAATGGTTGGCCCTGTGAGGTTGTAAGATCCTGAACTTCATGCTTCAAGTGTTCATCACTGTGTGCTTATATCTTAGAGCCATCTCCATGGACCTGGAGCGAAGGACAGACTAGGTAATGAAGTGCTTGCTGCACACGCAGGAGGCCTGGTGTTTGGATCTCCAGAACCAAATAAACAGCTGGGGAGGTGGAAGTTGGAGGGGTGGGGCTGCAAGCCAGTCGAGTCACTCTGGAGAGCTTTAGCGGTGGATGGCATCTGCGGAAGGACACTGTAGCACATGCGCACTCCATTCCCAGTCACAAATGCATGCTCAAACACGTGCTAGGAACGCTTTTGGGAGAAAACGTGCTTGGTGCCAGCCAAGATTAGGTTTACCTCAGAATTAGTTTCCAGCTATAACCCAGTGCTGAAGACACCTACGCGTGCTCTCAGATAATCCAAGAAATGAGCAGAGGAAGATTTAACCATTAGAAAAATCCATGAAATGTATCAAAAGATGGCCTAGTCAGCCATCACTGGAAAGAGAGGCCCATTGGACACATAAACTTTATATGCCCCAGTACAGGAGAACGCCAGGGCCAAAAAATGGGAATGAGTGGGTAGGGAAGTGGGGGGGAGGGTATGGGGGACTTCTGGGATAGCATTGGAAATGTAATTGAGGAAAATACGTAATAAAAAAATCCATGAAGTTTTAAAAATGACAGTTTTTCCTGTTTATTTTTAAAAGTGTGTGTGTGTTTGTGTGTGTGTGTGATAGTTATGTATTGTGTTTTTACAGTGTTATGAAAGCACCTCATCTCCAGCCTTTTAATAAAATTCAGTATATTTAACAATATGTAGTGGATCTGTTCATCTTTAAATCTGAAAAACATAAAAATAAGAATATCTCTTGGAGGGCCTCCAGAGCAAAGCTGTTGAGTTTCCGAGGCCTGTCCCCAATTGCCTCGTTGCTTTCACCTTTCTTGAAATACTTCCTGCCTCCTGACCTGCCCACAGAGTACAGATACTACGCTCAAACCAGTCTCCTTGCCAGCCTTTCCTATCTCAGTAAGTGGCAGCTTTTGCTAGCTACAGTTAAAAAGTAGGAGCAACTGTTTTTTCTTCCCTTTCCTTTATCCATGGTCGAAACCCTATCTTCAGGTCCTCATGTCTTTCCTACCAGAATCTAAAATCCTCCAATTCTCTTCGGCTAACCTAAAACCAGTGGGATTACTGAGAGATTTTTGTATCTCTGGGTCGCAGTCTACCTCCCTCCTCCTCTTCCATTTCAACACAGTAGCCACAGTAGTCTGTGAATACTTTATTCATAGGCACACACACACACACACACACACACACACACACACGTGCACACACACATGTGCACACACACATGTGCACACACACATGTGCACACACACATGCATGTGCACAAACACATACACATGCACACTTGCATGAGAGGAAGCAAGGAGAGAAAGGGCAGTAGAAATGGAAAGGGAGAAGATAGAAAAAGAGGGGACAGGAGCTTAAAACAAAGAAAAAAAACCTGCTGTTCTAAAGATTCTCATTACTGTTTGGATACAATAAACCTAGGTTCTTAAATGAAGTCCTCTAAACTTTTTTTTTTTAATTAAAAGATAGGTTAGGACAGAAGGAAAATAATGTTACTTTAATGATTACAACAGATATCTTTCCCCCAAAGCATATGGTTAGAATTGAAGGGTCTAACAATTAACTTTATTAAATATGTCTCGTAATTCTATAGATGACTTTACATGCAAGCTGAAATGACTGACCTCGTGCAACACTGTCAGAAAGTCATGCTCCTCAGGTGGCACCTTAAAGAAGCACAGGTTCATATTTTGCAATCCCGATAGGTATTTAGTGACTCTCAGGAGACCGAGGGAGAAGCCTGCCTGATACTGTTTCCTAAGCACAGTCAAGGTCGATTTTGAGACTTCATTTTGATTTCTTAGTGACGAACTTCCTTTTGAAAGTTAATGAGACGTGAAGATTTTGTTCATGCCGCCAGCCAGAACAGCTTCGTGCAGCCTCCTGATCACATAGGATCGCAGGTGCTTCTTAACTCAACAGTATTTATCACACTGTGAATATTATAACACGGCTTTAACAGCATCGCAGAAGTTGACATCATAAACAGAAATGTGGGGTGCGATAGGCTTCTGGGTATTGGGAACAGAAGAGGAACTGCAGGCACCTGTTGCAGGAGATGTTGACAGATGAACACGCTTTTCTCAAGACCTCCTTGCAGCTGTGCTTACATCCAGCGCCCCAAGCTGAAGCAGTCTATTCATAGCTTTTATTACACCCACCAGAGTTGCTGCTTCATCCTGTTTAACGCAGCGGCCGTCAAAGCCCTATTCTATAGCAGAGATTTCATTTCCGAGAGGAGGAAAGAGACTGACGATGAGCGAGAAGCAACTGAACATCTGTGTGATCATGTTTCTGAACAAGAGACCTTAGCAATCCTGACAGCAAAGCTAGCTTTTGGGGACATTTTCTTACTTTTGGAAATGGCAGCCAGGGTTCACGGTACCCTGTGAAATAAATACTGCCAGCTCCCTGCCAACGGCTGGTGGGGGCAGCTCGCTTTATTGTTGCTGCACAACATTTTAAAGCCTCAATTACACACTTCATGGCATCTTTTTTTCAAAGTTTAAGTGTTGCAGAGGGGAAATATCGTGTGAGAACACGCTTCTGCAGAGAGACGTTCTGGAGCACAGCTAAGGAAGATCTTCATTGTTGGGTTTAATTAACTCATTTTTGGATGATATCTTATTAGGAAAATAGGAACAAGGTCAGTGTATGATTTACTAATAAATAATAATAATAATGATTTACTAATAAATAATAATAAAATAATCCACAATCAAAATAATGTGAGTCCATCTGGAAGCTGGGCTGAGTGTCTGTGGCAGGATCAATGGAGACCCACACAAAACAAGCAAAGAGGAGGGAGAGCCATGCTTTGTACCTGTTCTGAAGCTGACTGAGCACAGCCAAGCCTGGCTTCTGTATGTCAGCACTTCTGCTGGCATTGTTTAGTGACTTCTGCAGAATCCCAGTCATAAACTATTCCAACTTTCGTGAAATTATGCTTCTCTTTATCCTCACTAGCTCCCTCGTGCTGCAAGATCCTATTTTAATGAATCAATGAAAAGTGTGGGTCTCTTTGTGTGTGTTTGTGTATGTATGTGTGTGTGTATGTGTGTGTATGTAGTCAGTATGGGTATGCACATATGGGTGTGTGTGTTTGTATACATGTGTGTATGTATGTATGTGTGTGTGTGAGTGTGTAGTGTGTATGTCTGTGAGTGTGTGTGTGATTGTGTGAGAGTGTGTAGTATGTGTGTATGAATGAGTTTGTGAGTGTGTGTTTCAGTGTGTGAGTGTGTACTATGTGTGTTTGTTGTATGAGTACCTGTGTGTAATATGGATGTGCATCTGAGTGAGTGTGTGTATAAACGTGTAATGTGGGTGTATTGTATGTGTGTAGATTGGGCATGTGAATTTGTGAGTGAGTGTGTTTATGTTAGTGTGTAGTTCATGTGTGAGTATGTAGTATGAGTGTGTATGAGTGTGTGTCTTTGTGTGTATAAGTGTGTAATGTGAGTGGGTGTGTAATGTTGTAGTATGGGTGTGTGAGTGAGCATGTTTGTGTTAGTGTGTATTATGAGTATGTGTGTAGTACCAGTGTATATGAGCGTGTGCTTGTAGTATGAGTATGTGGTGAGTGTGTAGTATACATGTATATAATGTGTTTGTGTGTGTGTGTGTGTGTGTGTGTGTGTGTGTGTGTGTGTGTGTGTAGTATGGATGTGTGTGGTGGTGGTGGTGTTTGTATAGAGGCCAGAGATGGACATCAGGTATCTTGAGTCGGCTCCCCTTTTTTATTTTGTTAACTGTTATTAAGAGTCTCTCACCGACTCTAACTCTAATGCTCACTGATTCTGCTGGGCTGGCTAGCCAATGAATGTAAGGGAGCTGCTTATCTCTGCCCCTCTCCACTCATGGTGTTGGAGTTACAAATGCACACTACCATGCCTGGCTTTTTTCACAGGTGTTAAGGATCCAAACCCAGGCCCTCATCTTGGGCAGCAGACACTTAATGATTGAGCATCTCTCTAGCCACTCACTTGTAATTCATCTTAATTGGAAGTTTTATTTGTCACTATTTACGTGATATTTAGAATAGATGCACTTAATGCATAGAGGGTACAATTAAAATGTTATAACAGCTTCAGCATTCTACCATGGCAGTACCTGTGTACTGTGAGCCACACTCCTGTACTTATTTGAGGTCTCAGACCATCATGTACTACAGGAAGATGCCTGAGTAATTACTCCTCTTGCATGTGCAGTGCAGGTGTGTGTGTGTGTGTGTGTGTGTGTGTGTGTGTGTGTGTGTGTGTGTGTGTGTAGATCAGGGAGTGGCCAGGGCATCATTTGGTTTAACTATCAAGAAAGAAATAAGATACAGTGAAAACAAGCTGGGAAATTTAATATCACAAGTATTATACAGTATCATTTTATCAATATCAACCTGTAGGTTATTTTACCCATATTTGAATTCTCAATTGGTTAATGTTTGAGTATTCTAGTGTCATTTTCTTCTCTCTAGAGGACAATAATGCTCCTTTGATTGGCAACCCCTACCCCCAAACAGCACTTTGTCCTGTTCTTACTAAGCTGTCAGTAAACAAACTCTTTTAAAAACAGATTAACTAATCTAACTCTCAGCACTGTGTTAGCTTTCTTCCTCTTTTTCCTTTGTTTTTCCTAGTAAGAATGTCTGAAGGGCATGAAGTTTGAGATGGCTTTGTCCTCTTTTTTCCCTTTTCCCTCCCTTAATTGCATCTGAAGATTTTCCAATGTGCCATTTATGCTGTGCAGCACCACACTACGAAGTCTGGGCTTGGCTCTTGTCCACACACTTTCTTGTGTTCCCGTTAGTTCAACTTTTCCACTCCTACAAAGACACACACACCAGATGTGTCTTTTTCTTTGTTCTTATTTCAAATGTCCTCATTGTGTAGAGTAGTCACCTCATAGACTCCCCCTGCTAGATTGTGATAGTTCAGACTCCCAAGATACTTTTCATCTAAAGGCTGAAAGATCATGACAGCATTTCAGAGTGTCACAGAAAGCTGAGCTTCCCAGGGGCTAATCTATTCCAGCATCTTCCACACCAGGTCATAAAGATGTAATTGACAGGATGGATCAACATAATATATTAGATCACCTTTGGGTGGTTCCATTTAAAATATGGCCCAACCATTTTAAATGTAGAAATATATAATTTGATTAAAAGGATTAGTTGTCCATCTCTTGGCAGTTGCCTCTGGCTTGAGATGGTTTTGCAGTTTCTAGAAAGTATTACTTGTTACGTAGGAATGCAAGGAGGGAACTAGAGATTCAGAATGGTAGCAAACTCTTTCCGCTGGGATGACCAGTGTAAACTGTAAAGAGAAATAGAACTATGAGTTTTGAAGCAAAGAGCAAGCTTCCGCAGGTGATGTTCGTGGAGAGGATCTCAGTTACAGAGACTAGAAGATAGAGAGAAAGAGTGTAACCAAGGCAAAGGTGGATATTTAAATATTTGAAAGAAATAATACAGAGCAAGCATGTATTATTATTAATCATAACAACTGTAGAAAGCTAGGTTAGGCTAAGTTTGAGGGAAACAAGGAAACTGTAACCTAGATTTTAGCATGTCATAGTGCATGCAGTTGGATAAAGTGCATTGGCATACTGAGAGCAATGCTGTGACATCTCCCAGCAAACCTTGATAGAACCGTTTAATTGATAGGGTCAGAACTGAGTTGTTGAAACGAAATAAAACAAAACCTTTCAAAATCTGACTTCATAGGAGGAGAAGCTGTCTGTACAGAGAGGAGCCAGGGGAAAAAGTAAAAACAATGAAAGCTTGAATTTGGGTAGTTGGAAGAGTGTCAGATTATTAAAAACATTCTGGAAAACACATGCACACATTGGGCATGGAAATACAAGATTGGAGTTGGATTCGTTGCACTTGAAGTAACAGCAAGACTTGCAAGTCAAAGGGGCTTTGGTGATATAGATTAAAAGATGACAATCTGAAGCCATTCCTTAGAGGATGGGAGGACTCAATAGGACCAGAGAGCAATGCGGGGATAGACTAGGACTCTAATAGTGTCTCAACCTTGGGCAGGAGGATGATTTTGTCCCTTATCATTAACTATAGCTATATCATTGGTGACCCTTCTATGGTTGAAAGTTGAAAGTACTACCCTTCTACTGCATGGTTATTGAGAGGTTGTGAATAATCTCTTCTAGTGACTTGAAGGCTTTTCTTGAAATATGAATCTTCTTGGTTAGACCTTTTATAGGACACTTAGATGACTGTTTCTCTGTTTTTGATTAAAGTCTCTATATACATGATATATTATTTGTATATTGCAGCAATGGTTTTCTAATTATTTCTGTCTTTACTTTTATTAACATAAATACCTAGTTCTATGAGAGATATCAGGTTGCAATTTTTAATAATGTCTTTCACATTGGTATCAGGGTAATACTAGAGATTTAAAAGTATGACTTATAAACTATTCTCTTATTTTCTAGGAAAGCTTAAGAGGGCTTGGTACCCATGTTAGGTGCCACCTGTAGGCTTATATTTTTAAATCTACTTTAATAAGGGTTCTTAAGTGCTTTAACCTCCCTTCTAGGCTATTACCCACCAGAAGTACTGGAAAGTTAAGTAAAAGGATGAAGGATGGTGTGGACATCTTTAGAAATAGTTCTTTGAAGCAAATCCAATCTTCATTGTCAGGATTTCAGCAATTCAGTTCGCACACGTCAGCAATGGTTGCTCAGTCCACTCACAAACAGCATTGACAAATCAGCAAGGGCTGTTTTATCCAGAAAAAAAAACCTCAAGTCTCTGCCAATCAGTTAAGTCCACAGAAGTGGCAAGAAGCCATCAGAATATCACGAGAAGTTCTTTGGTGCGTTTCTGTCTACAAAGTCAGTGAACGAAAGGTGAACCAATGCTACAGAATCATCCGTGAAGACCAGTGTCAGCAGAGCCCAATGAAGACCATCAAAGACTGGCAAGGTGAACCAATGCCACAGAATCATCCGTGAAGACCAGTGTCAGCAGAGCCCAATGAAGACCATCAAAGAGTGGCAAGGTGAACCAATGCCACAGCATTGTCCACTGTCTGTTGGGTTATACTTATACCGTTTCCTCAAGTGCCTGCTCCAGCATAACACGCAAGCCCCTTTTCCAGGTACCTTCCAGAAAACATCACATGGCTGTTTTCAGCAAAACATCCTCTCATAAGACAGTGTCCAGTAAAACATCACATGTCACAACTTAGAAAACAGAAATCTGTATTGGTTTCCTTAAGATACTTGATAAAATCTCAAGTGAAATCATGATAGCCTGGACTTCTTTTGTAGGAAGGCATTTCACTTATGAGACCACTTTGATTGTCTGTTCTCCTGAATGACTTTTTTGGCTTATGACTTCTTATTTTCGTCTAAATTTTTCCATCTTTTCATTAAGAAGTGCATGTCATAAATGTTGGATGTCTGTATAATCTGAAGTGATTTTTTTCCTTGTATTTCATTTATATTCATTTTCATCCCACCTGTTCTATATACTTCTCTTAGATGTAGTACATTTTAGGATTTATGTAAGTTGGTATTTTCTAGGATAGAAAGAAGGTGAGGAAAGAGCCTTCAAGTGTTATGGCTGAGATTTTCACTACGAGAAAGAAGGCACAAAGGGTAAAGGTAGGGAAATGTTGACATCTTGTAAAGATGCCTGTGGTTGGGAGGCCTGAAGTCATGTAGACCTTCAGTCTTTGATGATCTGAACTAAATATATATGTGGTAACACCATTTGGACACCTGATAAATAAGGTTCTAAAAAGGGGTAAATGGGGAAAAACCATTATGTGGTTCAATTATTTTACATATCAATATTTAATTTTATATAAAATTTAATTTAGTTTTAATAACATGCAGCCATATTTTGGTCCACTAATGTTGTGATTATCAGCCTTTGTTAGACAGTGTTGCTTAGGTCCTGAAATCCTCAAGAATCTTCCGGTCTCATTCTTCTGCATGCTGGCCCCACAGATGAATGCCATCACACAAAAGTTCACTCCAACATTAAAGTCTGCATAAGACCTACAATTCTAGCTTCTTGAGGAGCTGAGGCAGGCAGACTGCAACTTCAGATTCAATACCATCCTGGGCTACAGAATAAATTCAAACCCACCCTTGGCAGTAAAGCTCTGTTGCAAAAATAGAAAGAAAGAAAAAAGGGGAAAAGAGTACTGGGGACATGCCTTCATATTAGAGCACTTGCCTGGCACATGGTACCACAAAATCCATCATACGTACATATATACACACTTCTTATTGATTTATCTGTGACAGAATGAAAGGATCTACAGTGGTAGCAAAGGGAGTCTTCTCCTCCTCTTTCATAGCTAATTTTTCTGAGAAGTCAGAGAAAAGTAGATAATAGGAGTTAGTCTCTGGAGAGCAGGAATGAGATGAATGTAATCTTGGCAACCAAGATGGATATTTTCTACAACTATAGGTTTGGAAAACATTTGCAAGATCAGGATAATTGTTCTACCCTTTGAACTGATTATGGTTTGCGTTGTACTGATTTTGTTCACAAGATGAATTATATAAGGAACATTACAAATATGAGCCAGTGTAAAGGCACAACTGGCTCCCAGTCCCTTCTTTCTACAGGCACTGGGGTGTCACTGTAGGGCTCAAATCTATGTGATTGAAACCAGTAGGTACAAAATCATCATCCCAGGAGATGTGTTTTAAATCACTTTCATGTTCACAACATTAGTTCTCAGAATGAACAGTCAGCCCTCATCTTTAGCACAAATAGGGAATATTTTATATAAAACCTAATATAATAAGTTTCTACAGGCAGGGAAAATAAAATTAATGAATCCATCACATTCCAGCAGTGGGCATTACAGAGAAGGACACAGACTGTGAGCTCTGGCTGACAGCATCTGAATGTTTTCAGTTGGATGCACCTTGCTTCCTGTGCACCTTGCTTCACTATTGTTTGCAAACGGGAAAAATGGTTCTGTCTCATCAATTTGTTGTACATATAGCACACTGCAGCAGACCCTGGAGTATAGTGTACATACAGGTTGCAGTTGTTACCCACTACTGGAATGTGACATAAATAAAGGCAGTTAGACTCTGTTGTTAGTTATCTGAGGCATTCTTGAATTACAAGACCTTGTGTATCTAGACCTTGGATGTCAACTTCTACACAATTGGTAATTATGTTAAAGTGTACTCAGAATAAATTTGCCAAGCGTCAAGCAAGTGCCACTCTCAAATGTAAAGGCTTTTCTTGTGTTGAGTTTTCTGAGTCTGGCACAGCAATCAATTCTTCAGATGTAATTTAATGTCATTATAGTCATCAAAGTTATATTATTCTTTTTTTATTGAATATTTTATTATTTACATTTTAAATGTTATCCTCTTTCCTGGTTTCCCCTCCAGAAGCCTCCTATCCCATCCTCCCTCCCCCTGCTTCTGTGAGGGTGTTCCCCCAACCCACACACCCACTTCCACTTCTCAGCCCTGGCATTCCCTTACTCTGGGACATCAAGCCATCACAGGTCCAAGGGCCTCTTCTCCCATTGATGCCTGACAAGGTCATCCTCTGCTACATATGCAGCTGGGGCCTTGGGTCACTCCATGTAGACTCTTTGGTTGGTGGTTTAGTCCCTGGCAGCTCTGGGGGGTCTGGTTGGTTGATGTTGTTGTTCTTTGGTATGTATATTCTCACACAACATGATTTTTTTTCAAAAATGGAATACATTAGAATTTGAAACACATAAACTATATAGAAAACTATATTTTTGTTAAGCAATAGAAATCAACACCTTTATTTTGATCCTTTTTAGTATGGTAAGCTGTATACTATTTCTTAATCTACAACATAAATACACGCTACCCCTACTTTGCTATCTTTCAAAGATCTCAGAATTTTGACTTCTAATACCCTCCAAAGCCATTCACCAGGACCGCTGGGCATCAAATTAAGGTCATTTGGCTTCAAGCCCATTGTTCCTGTCTGCATCCCAGAAATAATCCACAAAACTAAATTTTTTTCAGTTGTCAATACCTCATAATTTAGTAATTTATTTTCTTTGTATATTTTGCATTTCATCATAATGAGCATGTGTCCTCACAGCTTATTTTGAAATTACCCATGGCTCCCCTCCATGCTCGGGCTATGACTGATGGGATGCTGCAGGAGGTCTAAGAGCAGAGAGGGCTGAACTTGGGGTTGGCTTTGGCTTTGCTGCTGAGTCTTGATGGTGGGGATAAGCCATTACACACTGTCTGTCTCCCCCTTTTCATTTGTACACCAGAAGAAATCCACACAGTGACCTCAAATAGGCACTCATTTCTAATGCTTTGTGGGTACCATGAACCTCTACTGCTTGTCCACAAAAGGCCAGTTCTTTAAATGTAGACTGGTTTCCTAGATAATCAACTCTCAATGTGTAATAATCCAACCCATTAGGAAGTCCCAGGATTCATAAAGTAGGATTACATAAAGGGTATTATCATAAACGAACCAGGAATGGACTTTGAACAGTCCTTTAAACTCTTTCAAACTATTTTCATATTTAAGAGTACGTATTTTAAATATCCTGATTTTCTATTCCGGTTTTCCACAGGACTATTTCACAAACGCAGACAGAGAGTTGGAAAAAGATGCCCAGCAAGATTACCACCTAGATTACGCCATGGAGAACAGCACACACACAGTGATCGAGTTTAGCAGGGAGCTGCACACGTGCGATGTCAATGACAAGAGTCTCACGGTAAGACACGTGAGAGTGACGACGCTCACAGGCAGTGTGTGTTCACACGTGGGGGGAAGTGCTTGCTACAACTCGAAGAGGAGCTCCTGAAAAACAGGATCACCAGAGTCACACACTTCTCAGGCATCTCTTGAGCTCTCTACAAACTTGACAAACACCCACAATTTTAAAACTGTAATTTTCATTCTTTGAATTTATACGCAAAGTTAACATTTTAAAAATCTCTTTGAAGGTTGTCGATTTAAAAGAAATAAATATACGCCTTAGCTTTTTCCCTATAAAAGTTGAAAATGGATAATAAAGGTTGAAGAACTGTACTACACAAAAGATAATCATGCTGCCGGGTGGGAGGGGATAATTCCTCTGATCTGTAACCGATTTGGCTTTGTAAATTTCTAAAATCCAGATGAATAGTCAGTTGATTATAATCACCTATTGGCATGCTATATGAGGTTTCTTATTTTCAGATTTGATACAAAATTATATTCATGAATATGCAAATAAATATCTAGAAGAGACACATTCCTGTGACACTTTCAATGGGTTGCATGTGCCATTTCATTTTCATAGAACGATAACATTTTTTATTTAATTCACTAGAGCTTCAAAAAAGATAATATAAAAATCTGAAGTAATTCTGATTTCCCTTCAACCTAAGAGCCAAAGAGGAAAAGAACGTACATGAACGGGCTGGCTTTGCTTTTCATGTAACACATAGAATAATTACAGTTCAGTTGGAAAACTTATAAGCATCACACAGTAGAGCAAAGAGAACACCTAAAACAAGTAGCTTTCTCTTTATTATGCATTCTCAGAGTTTTCACTGTAAGGAGATGGCAACCACCCTTACTGCAGAAGGAAGGAAGAAAGAAAGGAAGGAAGGGAGGGAAGGAGAGAGGGAGGGAGAGAGGGAGGGAGAGAGAGAGGGAGGGAGGGAGGAAGGAAGGAAGGACTAAGTCATTTTCCCACTCTCCTGCAAACTTTTCCCTTCCCACCCCAGAGCCCCTCAGGCAGTTTCTCTCCTCGGTTCAATCAAAACCAGTTTCACTTGCTTCCCCTTGGAAATTCCCGGAATTCATATACTCAGTACAGATTTGAGATGTGAAGTAAACAAGCTTGAACATACAACTGTCTTCTTCTGTATTGGTACTTCCTGTAAATCCATTGTAGAAAACAGTCTTAGGGTAATTTAATGTCTTTTAAAAGTATCTTTTATGCTAAAATTACTTTTAAGTTAGTGTACAAAGTAGTAGATTTAGTTGTAACATTTTCATACAAATATGTTGTTATATTTTGTTGTTTGCCCCCCTTCCCTGCTGCCTCCCCCATTGCCCTCCCCCACTGCCCTCCTCCACTGCTTCCCCCATTGCCCTCCTCCACTGCCCTCCCCCACTGCCTCGCCCATTGCCCTCCTACACTGCCCTTCCCTGCTGCCTTCCCCCACTGCCCTCCTTTCTGCATCCAGCTCTTTCTGGCTCATTCCTTTCTTTCTCTTGAATAGTTTTTTTTTTTTTTTCTTTGTTTTCTGTCTTTCCCTTGTCTTGGAAGATCTCATCCAGCTCTCTCATGATGCCCAGTCTAGTCTTTTCAAGTCCGCAAACACACACACATATATAATTTAAACTCTAGTTCTACTTACTACAGAGAACATAGAGATGATTTCTGAGTCTGGTTCATTTTGTTTAACATGGCGATTTTCAGTTGCATCCGTTTTCCTAAAAATATCAGTTTCCTTTCAGAACAGCTATGTAATGTTCTATTGTATGTAATACAACATTTTCATTCTCCACTCATCAGTTGGACATCTAAGCTGATTTCATCTCCTAGCTTCTTAGAATAGACTAGAAATGAGCATCTATAGGCAAGTGTCTCTGTAGCAGGATAAAGAGTCCTCTGAGGGATGCCCAGGAGTGGAATAGCTGGGTCATATGATTCTGTTTTTCTGCTTTTTGAGCAAACTCTATGCCAACTTTCAAGATGAAAGTTGAATTAAGGGCTGAATTTTCTCACACCCTCACCTATAGTTGTTGTCCTTGGTTTTCTTGGTGATGGCTGTTCTGACTGAGAAATAGAATCTCAAGACTAGAAGGGAAAGAAGAGAGGGGTAAGGGAAGAAAGATGGGGAGGGACAATTAGCATTAAGAGCCATTGGGGGCCATAGGGACTGTAGACATCTTAAGTCACTAAGTAAAACCACCATTGTCAGGATTGGCTTACATATAGTAAATTCCTTAATCAAGGTGGCATCAAGGAAACCCCCAAAGATCTCAAAGTTTAATTTGAAATTCTCTAATGGCAAGGGATTTGAAACTCCTGTTTCAAGTATTTGTTGGTCATTTGCATTTATTCTGAGACTAGTCTATTCTATCCAATAGCTGATTTGTTGTTTGGCTGATTTGGAAACTTGATAGTTAATTTTCATAGTTCTTTATGTAGTCTTTTACCAAAGACACTATTCCCCTTTCTGATGAGTCGCTCCTTAAGGCTTTTTCCATTATAAAGTCAGGCAGTCACTTTGCCCTGACAATTGTTTCTTTCAATGTGCAGGTACTGTCTGATTTCCTGTCATCCCATTTCAATTTTGGAATCATTTCCAGTTCTATTTAAAAACAGTCCTTGCCTAAACCTAGATTGTGAAATGCTTTACTCGTGTTTTCCCATAGCAGTTTCAAAATTTCAGGTCTTACATTAGGACAATATTTGATCCATTCTGAATCAATTTTCTGTTCCAGATGAACTATTAATTTTTTTCATCACGTGGAAATCCAGCTTCTCTTATCTGTTTCTTAAGGATGTTGTATCTTCTGCAGTGCGTGCTTTGAGGACACTGTTGAAAAGTGGCTATCAGTAGCTTTGTAGATTTATTTCTAAGTGCTCTACTATATTGGCCTACATGTCTGCTTAATATTAATTTATATACATGCCAATCTATGAGTATGGAAGGTCTTTGCATCTTCCAATGACTTTCTCAATTTCTTTCTTTAGTGGCTTAAAGTTTTGACTGTAGAGGTCTTCCACCTCCTTGCTTAGTTTTATTCCTAGGTATTTTTTATGTTTGAAGCCATTGCAAATGATGTTTTTCCTTAAATTCATACTCAACAAATTTATTCTTGACATAGATAAAAGCTAGTGATAATTGTGTATGGATTTTATATTCTACTACTTTGCCCTTTGTGTTTATCAGGTATAAGAATTTCCTGATGGAATCTTCAGTGTCTTTATAATATAAGAACATGTCATCAGCAATACCAACATTTTGCTTATTTATCTCTTACTTGTGTAATGTTGTTTCCTTCTCAGTGCTCTATCTAAGGCTTCAATGCTACAGCAAATAAAGGTCAAGTGGGCACACTTATCTCTCAGAACTTTAGAGAATGTTCTCAGTTTTCTTTTATATTTTGCGTGGGTTATAGTTTTGTCCTATACAACCTTTATTTGGCTGAGATAATGTTCCTTCCATTTCTGGCAGCTTCTGACATGAAGGGATATTGAACTTTATGGAAGGCCTATTCTGAACTGATTGGTATGCTTAGATGATTTCTGTTCTTACATCTATGGTCTATATGATGTTTACTGGCTTGTGTATATTGCACCAACCTCACAACCTGTGTATTAGGGTTCTCTAGAGTCACAGTAATTATGGAATATTGTAGTGACTGCAGTCTGCAGTCCAGCTAACCCAACAATGGGCAGCTGTGAATGGGAAGTCCAAGAATCTAGTAGTTTCTCAGTCCCACAAGGCTAGTTATTTCAGTTGGTCTTCTGTATAAGCTGGAATCCTGAAGAAGTAGGTTCCAAAAGATGAGCTGGTAAGCAAGTACAAGCAGGCAAAGAACTGTGTAACTTCCTTCTTCTAATGTCCTTATTGTAGGCCTCCAGCAAAAAGGTGTGACCCAGATTAAAGGTGGCCCAAATTAAAGAGTACACCTGGATCTGGAACTTGCTTTGTCCCTGGCTGACCTTGAACTCAGAGATCTGCTTGCCTCAGTCTTTGGGGATTAAAGGCAAGTACTACCTTGCCTGAGCCTAAGCTTTTCATGGCCAGTATGCTTCAAGATCCAGGTCATAAACCTGTGTTTTCCAGTCTCAAGATCTGGATCCCAGCTGTGGCCTCCATTTATTCCTTCCTTTCTTTCTCTTTTCTTTCTTTCTTTCTTTCTTTCTTTCTTTCTTTCTTTCTTTCTTTCTTTCTTTCTTTCTTTCTTTCTTTCTTTCTTTCTTCCTTTCTCTCTCTCTTCCTTCCTTTCTCTCTCTCTCTCTTCCTTTCTCTCTCTTTCTTTCTTTCTTTCTTTCTTTTTTTCTTTCTTTCTTTCTTTCTTTTTTATTAGATATTTTCTTCATTTACATTTCAAATGCTATCCCCAAAGCCCCCTATACCCTCCCCCAACCCTGCTCCCCAACCCACCCATTCCCGGTTCCTGGCCCTGGCATTCACCTGTACTGGGCATATGATCTTGACAAGACCAAGGGCCTCTCCTCCCATTGATGGCTGACTAGGCCATCTTCTGCTACATATGCAACTAGAGATACAGCTCTGGGGAGTACTGGTTAGTTCATATTGTTGTTCATCCTATAGCGTTGCAGACCCCTTTAACTCCTTGGGTACTTTCTCTAGCTCTTTCATTGAGGGCCCTCTGTTCCATCCAATAGATGACTGCGAGCATCCACTTCTGTATTTGCCAGGCACTGGTATAGCCTCACAAGAAAGACCTATGTCAGAGTCCTGTTGGCATAATCTTGCTGGCATATGCAATAGTGTTTGGGTCTGGTGGTTGTATATGGAATGGATCCACAGGTGGGGCAGTCTCTGGATGGTCCTTCCTTGTGTCTCAGCTCTGAACTTTGTCTCTGTAACTCCTTACATGGGTATTTTGTTCCTCATTTTAAGAAGGAGCGAAGTATCCACACTTTGGTCTTTCTTCTTGCATTTCATGTGTTTTGCAAATTGTATCTTGGATATTCTAAGCTTCTGGGCTAATATCCACTTATCAGTGAGTGCATATCATGTGTGTTCTTTTGTGATTGGGTTACCTCACTCAGGATGATATCCTCCAGATCCATCCATTTGCCTAAGAATTTCATGAGTTCATTTTTTTTAATAGCTGAGTAGTACTCCATTGTGTAAATGTACCACATTTTCTGTATCCATTCCTCTGTTGAGGGACATCTGGGTTCTTTCCAGCTTCTGGCTATTATAAATAAGGCTGCTATGAACATAGTGGAGCATGTGTCCTTATTACAGGTTGGAACATCTTCTGGGTATATGCCCAGGAGAGGAATTACTGCATCTTCCAGTAGTACTATGTACAGCTTTCTCAGGAACCACCAGACTGATTTCCAGAGTGGTTGTACAAGCTTGCAATCCTACCAACAATGGAGGAGTGTCCCACTTACTCCACATACTCACCAGCATCTGCTGTCACCTGAATTTTTGATCTTAGTCATTCTGACTGGTGTGAGGTGGAATCTCAGGGTTGTTTTGATTTGCATTTCCCTGATGATTAAGGATGTTGAACATTTTTTCAGGTGCATTCAGTATTCCTCAGTTAAGAATTCTCTGTTTAGCTGTGTATCTGTACCCCATTTTTAATGGGGTTATTGGATTTTCTGGAGTCCATCTTCTTGAGTTCTTTGTATATATTGGATATTATTCCCCTGTCCAACTTAGGATTGGTAAAGATCCTTTCCCAATCTGTTGGAGGCCTTTTTGTCTTATTGGCAGTGTCTTTTGCCTTACAGAAGCTTTGTAATTTTATGAGGTCCCATTTGTCAATTCTCAATCTTACATCACAAGCCATTGCTGTTCTGTTCAGGAATTTTTCCCCTGTGCCCATATCTTAGAGGCTTTTGCCCACTTTCTCCTCTATAAGTTTCACTGTCTCTGGTTTTATGTGGAGTTCCTTAATCCACTTAGATTTGAGCTTAGTACAAGGAGATTAAAAAAGCAAAAAACAAAAATCAAAAAACAAACAAAACAATAAGCCCTAAAACCTCACTGGACTCCTCTCAGAAAAAAAAAAAGAATAATAATAAAAAAGAATAGATCAATTCATATTCTTCTACATGATAATCGCCAGTTGTGCCAGCACCATTTGTTGAAAATGCTGTCTTTTTTTCCCACTGGATGGTTTTAGCTCCCTTGTCAAAGATCAAGTAACCATAGGTGTGTGGGTTCTTTTTTGGGTCATCAATTCTATTCCATTGATCTATCTGTCTGTTGCTATACCAGTACCATGCAGTTTTTATCACAATTGCTCTGTAGTACAGCTTTAGGTCAGGCATGGTGATTCCACCAGAGGTTCTTTTATTGTTGAGAATAGCTTTCGTTATCCTAGGTTTTTTGTTATTTCAGATGAATTTGCAAATTTCCCTTTCTAACTCAGTGAAGAATCTAGTGGGAATTTTGATGGGGATTGCATTGAATCTGTAGATTGCTTTTGGCAAGATAGCCATTTTTACTATATTGATCCTGCTAGTCCATGAGCATGGGAGATCTTTCCATCTTCTGAGATCTTTGATTTCTTTCTTTAGAAACTTGAAGTTCTTATTATACAGATCCTTCACTTCCTTAGAGTCACACCAAGGCATTTTATATTATTTGTGACTATTGTGAAGGGTGTTGTTTTCCTAATTTCTTTCTCAGCCTGTTTATCCTTTGAGTAGAGAAAGACCACTGATTTGTTTGAGTTATTTTAATATCCAGCTACTTCACCGAAGCTGTTTATCAGGCTTAGGAGTTCTCTGGTGGAACTTTTATGATCACTGTGACCTCCATTTCTAGATTGTAGTTCATTCCAGATGTAGTGAAGTTGACAACCAGGAATAGCCATCACAACCTGGGAATAAGTAGACTTAATCATGAAGTATGGTCTTTGTAATGTGTTTTTGAGTTTGGTTTGATAGAATTTTCATGAGAATTTTTGTCTATATTTAATATGGAAAATGGTTTGGTAGAATTTGACAATGAATCCATATAGTCACAAGCTTTTCTTTGTTGTGTTATTATTTAAATCTTGTTGGTGGTTATACATATATTTAAACAATGTATATCCTCTTAGTTTAGTATGGGTTGGTCATCTTATTGTGCAACATTATCCATGAGTACGCATGAACAAGCATGTACTTACCTGGCAAGGAACTAACAATGGATTAAAGATAGTACCAAAGTTAAACTTGGTGAACCAATGCATTTCACTGGAATTATGAACAGGAATATAGATCAGAAGGTACTTAGAGGGACTGAATTGCTCAGGCAGGTACATTAGTAAAAACTGACCTCAGCATATGTCATAACTTACTTGGAGTACACTGGACAATTTGCAGGCAGTTCAACAGTTTGGACTCTTTCTTTTAATCATCTCAGCTGGTCTCTGCTTCTTTCAGATGTATGGGCAGATGGGGTCTGAGCCTTTTCTAGACAGCTCAGCTTGTCTAAGCCTTTAAGTGGTTCAGCAGATTAGAAAGTATTCTCAGAAGCCCCTCTTGTCTGAGTGTGCCTCTTAGAAGTCCTTAGAGCTTACATACATTTGGGAATGAGGAACCCACAGTATCTGGTCAGTTTTAGGAACTTCATGAGATTGTAGAGTTTTTTACCTCTGGAATTTAAGGAAATTACTTCCAGGATAGAATGTTTCACCACACTTAGTGCATCCTGTACTTTATAAAATGTCCCTCAAAGATGGAAGGTTTTATTCTAAATGAAATTGCTACACAACACATGTATTTCTAGAAATTTATCATTTCTTCTAAATTTTCCATTTTTTGAATACCAATCTTCAAGGTATTCTTTAATGAGTTTCTGGATTCTATTTTGATAACATTCTCTCTTTTAATCACCAATTTTATTAATTTGAGTATTCTTATTCTTTATTTTGGTTAGTTTCACTAGTGATTTGTCAATTTGGGGTTTTTTTGGTGGGGAGGAAGAGGGTAAGAATCAACTCCCTGGGTATTCTAAATATATTTATTCTCATTTCTTCATTCCTATGTGCTGCTTTAAAGAGAATTCTTTAAGTGTAAGTTAATGGCAAGGAAAGTGCTGTTATGAGACATAACATACCCATGTATGATTACTAGGATAGCACCGTGAGAGTTATCTGGGCCTACCACCATGACGATCCCGGAGAATCTGGTCCCAAGTACCATGACTTAAATAGGGGCACAAGGAGTCTACGGTTACTGAATCCTGAGAAAGCCAATGTGGTGTCTACAGTCTTACCGTACTTTGATCTGGTAAATCAAAACGTAAGTTCCCTCTTCCTTTCTTTCTTTCTTTCTTTCTTTCTTTCTTTCTTTCTTTCTTTCTTTCTTCCTTCCTTCCTTCCTTCCTTCCTTCCTTCCTTCCTTCCTTCCTCTCTCCCTTTCTTTCTTTTTCTTTCTCTCTTTCTCTCTCTCTTTGTTTTTTTCTTCTTCTTGTCCTTTTCTGTTTTTAAACAAAAAGGTGGGTTAACCAAAAGTGTATAAGACTGCTTGCTTATGTTATTGAATTTATTGTCATCTCAACCAAATGTGACTTTTTATTTTCTTCCCCTTTTTCTTAAGACAGGTTCCCATTCCAAACAAAGGCACAACATACTGGTGCCAAATGTTTAAGATTCCTACATTCCAAGAAAAACATCATGTGATAAAGGTATGTGACTGTCATGTGGGTCAAACTTCAACGATATGAGTGGAAAAAATCTTAAAAAAAATGAAAATAGTAAATATACAGAAATGATTTCTAAGTAAATGAGAGTATTTGATAGAGAAGAAACAGTCTTTAGAGACCGAAAGCTTGTAGTATTCCATCTATCTTCTAACTTTATACATCTAAGGTAATTAGGCACTATTTCTGTAATAGGAATTGCTATTTTAAATAGTATATTACATATTAATAAATCCTATGCGGGAGAGTGACACTTCTCACATTGTTTGAGACTATCTGATTCATTGAAAATACTAGATCTTGTCATTTAAGAAAATGCTGTTGCGTTTTCTTGAAGATAGGAAAAAAGATTAGTGAATTTCTATCAAATTGTGAAAATGAAAACTTATACAAGCTCAAAATGAATGAGCTCAAATTGCCCCTGACATGCAGTTCTCTTTTCTTGTTCCCTGGGATTGGATCTCCCCAGATTCTTACATCTAATTAATGAATGAACTCTCCTCTGGCCCTGGTTGTTATTGGCAGTACCAAAGAGATTGAACATTATGCCATATGCTCTCCAAAACCTCACTGGGTATTGTAGAATAAGACAGAGTTAAATATTGCCAGCTGAATGATGCGGACCCTTAGGAAGCCTGATGTTGCTACATTTGTCTTGGCACCCAGAGTGAGTAATGAAACAGTGTGGATGTAAGAGAGGAGCAAATGGTTAGACTGTGGCATCAAGATGGCTCCTGCGTCTGAATCAGTGTTCTCCCATTCATTAGCATTGGTCTCCCAGGTAAAGGACTCTGAATACAGTTGTAGCTACAGTTCTCTCTGCTGTAAACATCTCAGCCTTAACATTCACTCTACCAAGCTCACAGTATTTAACCTGAGGTAGAAACACTCATAACTCAGAGTGACTAAAACATGTGGATTTCAAATATATTCATCCAGGTGTCCAGATCGGTCTCTGTTTTGGGAGGCTCCACAGCTGTGTAGGATACAGAGCATGTATGAGTTACTAGATGGTCCCAAACTTTTACCGCATATATTTTGCCAACAGATGTCTTAGCAACGATATAACTGTGAATACATTGCTTGCCTCTACAAAAAGTTTTTTTTTCTTCATGTAAATAGAAAGTGAATGCAAATCTATGTACTTAATGCAGGGTCAAAGTTCTTCAATTATATCAGTAAAATCTTTCCCAGAAAATAGAATATTCATAAACACTATGTGCCATTTACCAGTAATTTTACAAGCTTCTGGCTTAAGAAACAAGTATAAAACCAGGTTCCAAAATGAAAACACGCATTTCACAAAATAGGCCCTTTATTCACTTTAAACTTTGATAGATGGTAAAATGCATAACTGCTTCCACTCACATGTTTTATCATTATAATTACTAATGCAAAAGATGGAGTTGAATGAAATAAAGATAATTGTGTCGTCTGTGAGATGCCAGTATGGATTTCCTTTGCCTGAAACCTCATCAAGAATTCCTAGCTAGCTTTTTTTGTCACAAGCATATCACAACACACAGACAAAGAAGCCCTTGGATAGGTACTTTGTAATCCGTTTATGTCTTTACTATATGTTTGTAGCAAGCAGAATTAGTGGCATGTAAGACTTTTGCAGTATTTGCAGTCCTACCAAAACCCAAGAGATCTTTACGTTGAGGAAGACAGGCTCTGAAAGAGGGTCACCAAGTTGAAGGAGGTTTCTGTCATATTTTGTGAGAGGGGAGAGTTTTGGTGACTAACACCTTAAAATTGAATTATTTAGATGAAAATATCTCTCACAGGATAGATTTCTGCTCTTATCTCTAAGCCCCCAAAGTAAAGTTTACTTAATATTATGAAACACCATCCTCCAAGAAAGACAGCATACAAAGAATCAAACCCTGCCAGGAACAGGGTCAAAGAAAATATTAGTGTTGTACAAGTTGTTAGAGTCCATATTTCAAAAGATGGTTTACTTTTTGATAAATGATACAGTAAAATTCTAGGAAGTTTATGAAGAAGAATTTTTAGATCTAGAGCTCTCCTGGAGATATCTTGTTTCCAGTCTCTTTGTCCTAGAAGAGATGATATCTACTACTTTATGGGCAATATGTTATCTTCCCATACAAAAAGACTCATGGTTTGAAAAGCTATGGGTCAGATGTTTGTCATTCCCTCCAGGTGCTTGCCCAACAATGTGCTAACACTGTGTGGAAAGGGCTCCACTCGGCTGGAGAGATGTCCTTTCAGGACATTGACGTTGACATTTTAGCATTGGCTGGGAAGCCTTACAAACCTGAAACACAGGGTGAAAAGAGATAGTCAGCTCCCACAAGTTGTCCTTCCATTTCTATACATGAGGTTCAATACCTCCTACTTTTGCATATTTCTGCAGTGCCTGCACATACCTCCTAACAGACATGCAATAAATAAACAAAAAATATTTAAAAAGTAGGCCTCAGTCCTTCTCTGATACAAAGTACTTTAAAGGAAGATTGTTTTTGAACTATCAAGTATGTGATTTTGAGTGAACTTCAACAATGTTGATTATAGAATATTTTTTGTAAGATTTAAATTTTACTGTAATTCAAAGAGAGTTCCTATTTGTGGCATAAATGTTAATGCTATCTATTTTATGGCTGTAAACAATAACAAAACTAAACAGATAAAACATATCAGTCATCCAATCATGACTTTATTTAATTGGAATACTTAAAGTTAATGATACTAGGTTAAGTCTTAAATTTTAATTTTACTCATGTAAACATGATTCAAAATTAGGGTTATGCTGCAATGAGGTAAATATTGAATTACTAAGATCACAAAATAAATAATTTATCTGGAGGAATATAGGATTACAATAAAAGTTATTAGTTGTTCAAATCCTCTGGTGACTCTAATATATTGACTTCTATTTGATTGTGGAAACAACTGGCTGAGTTGTAAGTGGGAGGCTGGTATAGTGGCATCCCTGTATTCCAAGTACTCAGGAAGCTAAGGCTGGAGGAGTGTCACTTCAAGGTCAGCCTGGGCTACTTTCAAGACACAGTCTGAAAAGAAAATATTGTGAGTTTGAAAATGTGTGTGTTAGATGTTGGCATTTCATTCTTACAAATTAATGTGTAAATTGTAGACAGCTTATGGTAGTTTCTATTACACCCACTCTCCTCATCTTGGATCATCTGTTTGGATCACCTGCTCTGCCTACTGGCAGCCCACACTCAGCCCACATTATCTCAGGCCACATTACCTCAGGCCAACATGGCTTTTCTTTATTTAGCCTTCTCATGCTGTGTCTTTACCTTCAGCTTGGAATTTATTTTAATAGATGATTCCTTCAGCTGGTGCACTCAACAATGATGGAATTGTCAGGACTAATAATACTTAAACATGCTGCCTTCGAAATTCGGGTTATTACTTGGTTTAATACAGTTTCTTTTAAGGGTTGTTTTGTTTTGTTTTTATCACCAGAGAATTCTCTTCCCAGAAAATCCATACCATGAGTTTATCTGTTTAAACAAGACATATCATTGGCCTAACAAATACTCAGTGATAGCTGGATATTTTAGAGAAGAAAATACTCACCATGTAACCCAGCATAATCATGGTCCCCCCATCTTCTTGGAAAATTACTTTCCTGGTTACCAATAGGGAGCTGAACGCATCTCTGAACTTGAATCCTTTTACCATGATTTGCTCGTCAAGTTTAAGGGAAAGTTGTAAGCCATTCCTTAGTCTTCTTTATTAAGTGGAAATAATACCTTCCTTGGGAGGTTTTTAGACTAAGGGATAAACAAGATTTTGAGTGGTTTGGGGTTTTGTTTTGTTTTGTTTGTTTGTTTGTTTTTAATTTTTGTTTTTCTCAATACAGCAGACTCAGAAACTCTTTGACAACATGACAGCTGCTGTTGGGCAGTTTCATTGATTCTCATAGAATGACTTTTCTCTGAAAACTACATTTTCCCGAAAGCCTAGGAAAGAACAGATTACTGGGCTAAAAGTTCAGTCAGATCTGAGTCTCGTTTAGGGCTGCTTTGACTAATTATAAACTGTTTGCCTTTGTATGCTAATTTCCCCTCCTAAAAACTGGAGAAATCGATCATACTTTACTGACTTAATTAACTTTGAGCATAGGCGTTACTAGGACTTATGAGTGAATCAAAAGAGGTTAATATTTAGTACCATGGCCAAACTGACACATTTAATAAGCTGATAGATTATTTGCAACATATAGTTGCAATTTTATATATTGTCCATCTTGTTCAGTGTCTGGGATACTGAAGGGTTTCCCATCAGCCTTTTTAGATGTTCAGGGATTTAAATAAAAGCTACGTTGTGAAGTTGGGGAGAAAGCTCCCTGAGTAACACACTTGCTGAGCAGACATGAGTAAAGAGTTTGCTCTCCAGCATCCGTGTAAAATGCCTGTAGCTTCATTTCTGGGGAGACCGAGACAGGAAGAGCCAGTCTTGCTGACTAGACAGTCTAGCTGAAAACTTCAGGTTCAGTGTTAGATCTTGTCTAAAAACCAATAAAGTTGAGAGCCATTGAGGAAGCCTGTTAATGGTGACCTCCACATGACCTCTGTGCGAACACATATACCACACAACAGAGACATCTACATTATCAGTCACATCACCTAGGGAGATCACCTTGAAAAATAAATGCTTTAGTGAATCCACAAAAGAAACATCGAAGTAAAACAAAGCACTGTAATCTTTAATACACACTGGAAGAGAAATGCTATGCTTTATGTGTGTCCCTGAATATATGTATTTATTTCCATGAGATCAGACTTTATTGCTGCTAAATCTCAATGATGGATTGTAGAAGATGCTTCCTAGGGAAACCCAGGCATAACTGCTCTTAAATAGGCATGAAGGGTCCTTGAAACCTGAATACTGTATGACCATAAAATAGTTACTGGACACTTGATTCCTTGTTATAGGCATAGAGTAAATGTTTCTGTCATTATATCATAGATTAAATAGATTTGGCTGTGTTCATTCATTTCTTAGAATGAAAGGACATTGTTGAGTGGAGAACTTCATCATTAAAGCATGTCACAGAACATCAAATGTCCTAATAGGTTACTATTTTAAGAGAGTAAACGGAGTCGATTTTCATAATCATGGGAATTTGACCCTGACTGATATAAAACTACTCGATCCTCTGAGGATCAGAGTTAGCTTTTCTCTCTCAGTGTATCTCACTCCTGTCTTCCTCCTGAAGTGGCATCTTCACTGATGCTGACTGCCTTCCCTCCCCATGGCGATGCTTGTTGGTCTTGTCTTCAGGGTGTGTGCCCACACTGTTATCAGTCTTTGCCATGTGCTCACGTTACCATGTGGGAACAAGATGTTTGCTGTCGACTGACTCGGTGGTCCAGTGTGCTTTTTCCAGATCTGCTCTGACCACGGGGAATGGCTTTTGCTCACCACTGTCTAGCTTTCATCCCTGGCTCTCTTACTGTACTCCCTGGAGGCAGATCTTTGGATCTGTCGATGGATCTGTTTAACAAGTTGAGACAAATGCATTTTCACAATAAGCCTCATGTTAAGCCATGTTCCACTTCTTCTAAAAACTTTGCAATACTCATGATTCCAGTAAAAGTTCATGCTGTAAATAGAAAAGTTTCAACAATCCACATTTTAGTAATTTGTGCTACATAGAGAATCAGTGACAAATAATTATATCCCTTATATTTAAAGCATCTGATTTTATACACGCACACACACACACACACAAATATATACAGATACATACACACATATATATGAAAAGATGAGAAGCCCAGGGTATTTGTGCTGGCTAAACCTAAGCTTTTGGTTGGAGAGATATTAGTAGGAACATCAACCTTACTGGTAATGATGTGACTTAGAGAAGCAAATTTTAAAGATTGCTGATACAGGCAGGGTAATCAATGTTGAAGACTGCTCAGTATCCTCCTGGGCTACATCTATGTCAGATATATCAGGGGTTTGTCTATCTACCTGGGTGTTCTTTATAGTCACATAAACTACAAAGGGATTGAATTCACTCTGAATGCATGTCTATTCATGACCGTGATTTATTGCCCCGATAATTAGCTTGCTGACCCTAGAGAAAGCACTTAACCTTGCCTGCTCCTCAAATTCCAGCCCAGTCAGATAAAGAGATTTCACCGCATGATTTCAGTGGGTTCTTTCTGCCTCTAAATATCTGTGACTTGCTGAAAACTATGACTGAAGTCTGTGTTAGAGATCACATGTCCTATGGTCTGAGTTTCCCACACTCTGATTTCTCACAGGTCTATGGCAGGTTCAGAGTGAAATGTGCCCCTTTCCCCAAGAGGCCTTCATAGGGGCTTCATAAGCATAGATTTTGATGCATCTCCGCCCTCTCTAGGGCATGCCACCAAGAGAACCTGGGAAGTCTATACACAGTCGTAATAGCTCAGTATGTTAACAGACTCAAGTTTTAAAAGAGAGACCAGGAGACTTTATTCTGCCTGGGCTATAAACTGTTCAGTTTAATCCTTACACCCACAATTGACTGAGCTTGTTGCTATTATTATTCGATGACTATTACATTTCTATAAAATTTGGGAACGCATAAAGAATTTACATTAAACTAAACAATAAAATCACACATGTTCAGTCTCTTTATTGTGTAGTGGCTCAAGCACAGTCTATGATGTAGGACGTCACGATTCAAATCTTGACTCCTCAGCCAATAGATGTTGATTCCAAGCGAGTTCCTCACTTAATTAAGTCTTAGGCTACCATTTGTAAACACGGCTAATAAAAGTACTTGTTCCAATTGTTAGCTGTCATTACCAAATGAGTGTTTACGTGTTTAGCATGTATTGGCTTAATAAGGACTAAGCCATGTTACCAATTTACATGGTTTTCAAACCTCTTAAATCTTGGGATAAGACAGAGGCAAGGCTTTACTGAAATAGGCTAGAACAGAGCACACTGGTATATCCTGACTCTGCTTTTCATTAGCTAAGTACCCTTGGGCAAAGAAAACTCTCAGAGCTGGCCTCTTCAGTCGTAAAGTAGGAAAAGTAATTCTTGGTGAAGATTAAATGAAGACAAGCAGGAACACCTGTTGCATAACAGGCTCGTAATTGCTTGTTTTCTTCTCTTGAAGGGGATTATAGAGACGGATGACTAAAAGTTCTAGTATTTTCTCATATAGGCTTGCCATATAGGATTTTCTTAAAGGCTTCGCAGAGGTCATGGTAAGCAGTAAGTCACTATATTATTTTGAAAGCTTCCTTAGGAGTTAGATTTCATTGCTTGCTTCCATTACTCTAAACCAAATGAAATGTAAGCTGCTTCTCCAATGCTATTTTCTAAGTAAGGACAAAGACCAGCTGGTGACTCTCCCTTGGGACATTCTTGGACATTCTTAGAGCTCCCATTAGTCTTGCATTTGGTGACTTTAAATAAGGACATTTTTCAGCAGACACTGGATATTTATTTTCCTTAGCTTTTCTTCTACCACCCAACCCTTCTGCCTCCATCTAGTGTATCATTTTCAATTGTGCAGAAGGTCAGATGAGAACACACTAAAGCATTAGCACATATGATGGGAGTTAATGGCTGTAAAATTCTCAAGTAACTTAATCATCACTTCTGTTGACAGAATACAAAAAATGTTTATATTAAATTCTAGGTGTGGGTGGTACCGTCACGTTAGTAGAAATGGTGACGCCGAGGTATGAGTGACTTTAGTTTGTGACACTGGGAAGTATTAAGTAAAACTTCTGTTTATTTTTGCTACTTAGATATATCATCTCATCAGGATTTCACAGTTTCTCAAGATAAAACCAACTTTCTAGAACTTTCTGGAGTCAGGCAAGGTCAAAGTAACTTATACAACCTCATACAATTCATCAGAAACAGGACCGAGATTTGAGCATAGATCCTCTGAGAAAAACTAACAGACTGTTGTCTGTATGGTCTTACTAACTCAAGCCTTCTGCCTCCCCCACCTCCAAAGATATTTGTGGTAAAATGAGAAAAAAGATCCACTCGAAAAATGTCAGATAGCACAGATTCAGCGTTGAGTCTTTTCAGTAGACTTCTGAGAGCACAAGCTACTTTTGTTTTTGTTCTGACAGCTTTACTGAGACTCGTGATATATAAAGAACTGCGTGTGTTTAATGTGTACTACTTGGTGAGTTTGAACACATGTGCGCACCCCTGACCTTGTTCCCAAGCCGAGGGAAAGGACATCTGCACCACCTCCCAAAGCTTGTTAATGTTCCTTTTCCTCTGTTTTAGTAAGAACACTCAACATGGGTTGTGCCATTTTAACAAACTTTGAAGTATACAGAACCATTTTGGGCAAGGTTGCTTCTGAGTCCCATAGAATGTGAACATACTTCATGGGCTACATAAGGCAACCCTACCAGAACCTTCCGAGACTTTGGGTTAAAAGTCCTGCAAGCTGACAGACTTTACGTGGCATCCGAATACACAGAAGCCCAGAATTTTACTGCTTTGCTAAAAAATAAACACATTTATCAATAATGATACATAGAAAACCTCATGAGTGATTTAGGAAATGACTTAAGGTCAGAGTTCAGATGTTCAAGCTAAAGATTATGCATATGTTTCTAGAAAGGGGCAGAATGCTGAGCCTGAGATGATAGTGCAAGGAAAAGAATTAAATGAGAAGGAGGCCATGGGCTCTAACTCACGGAGCATGTGCTGTAGCATAAGGCCTAGCTCTAACTAACTGAGCATGTGCAGTAGAATAAAGGATCCTGGGAAACAGGCCAGCAGCTTTTTGGTGGAGTTTAAAAAAAAAAAATCTTCCTTGGAAATGAAAACACCGTTATTGGGTCAGTTCATCCCCATTCCAACAATGGTCTACATAAAGGGACCCATGAGATGAAACACTAACGTTTTCATTTGGTCTTAAGTTTGTGGCAAAATGCCTGTAGTGCCATAAAACAAGAAAAGACACGTTGGGAAGAAAGCTAGAGAGACTGGCTGCCTAAGACCCACTGGTAGCACAGATTTCAGTCCTACTCCAACCACTGGCAACATGAAAACTAATACCATGATTCCTCCAGGAGATTAAATTCACATTACCCAAACCACTGGAAAACTAAATCTGAGAAACTGAGAGGTGATGAACAATCCTTAAGAATGTTGTTTCTTCATTCATGAAATATTGGAATTCCGAAAGCTGAGGATTTATAAACTCATTAATTTATAAGTACTTCTTTGCATTTATTGGTAAATTAAGTTATAATGCAAAATTATAATTACAAAAATAATGCAGATAGCTTTGTGTGTTCCTAAAGAGGATTATATTACAATTTTCTGTTTTAAAAAATCATATTAGTATACAACCAGGATGGCATCATAGAATTGACACAATTGAGGTAACAACAAAAATTATTATAGTTTTTATGAATGGAACTTTTGTCACGCTTGAAGTGAAAACTGACTTGTAATAAAAGAGATGTTTGCAATTTAAGTTTGTATAACTCATGAGTTGAATATATTTCACAGCTTTCTACTTGGCATTCTCAATGCTGAATTTACACATTATTAAGCTATTATCAAAATAGCTTAATAATACAACATAATACAACTATTTTAGAAAGGGGAATTATAGCAAATTTAAAAGTATTATGGATTTGTCTTGCTCTGGTGAGTCACTATTGTTCTGCTTGGTTCATATCCTTAGGGTACAGCTTAAAAATTATCTAAGTTAAATCTCTTAAGTAGGGTGCCAACCCCTGTGTGAAGGGGTGGTTGTTGAAATTCTTTGGAAAAGTTCTACAATTAATCCTGATGCCAACCTATTGTTTGAGAACCACTGCTTTGTTCTTATTTAAAATTCCCAGATGGCTCTTATAACTTTTTTTTTCAAACCTTATTTTTAATGATGGTTCTTAAATGCTCTAACCACCCTTGTAGCCCACCACCCAGCAGAGGTAGTAGAAAAGAAAGGATACTGGGTGTGGGGGACAAGTATGGACTTGTTTAGAAAGGTTCTATGGAGCAACTCCCATCTGTGTGATCTGGAAATGAGCAGTTCAGTTCACAGATTAGCAGTCAGCGGCAGCTTGATCCACTTGCAAATAGTTCACGGATACACCAGCAGTCCAGTTCGGCAGGGGCCGGTTAGAAGCAGAGGTGACACTACCAGGCAGAGACAGTCAGGCCTCAGCCTCAGCTCGAGTCAGCAGGGAGGAACACCAGGAGAAGTTCTTGGCTGTGCTTCTCTAAGGGAAGCAAAGATCAGTGAAGACAGGAGACCCACAAGCATTGCACAGCTCACTGTACCAGCAAGCCAAGCTCTGTCTCTTGCTCCATGGAGTCCTATTTATACCCTCCAAACATCAAGTGTCCTCCACAGGCCTTTCCTCGGCGTGGTTTTGCCTCAGCAAGTGCATCCAATCAGCCCAAGTCTGCAGAAGTGGGAAGAAACTGCAGCACACCACCAGAGGTCTTTTTGGTGTGTTTCTCTTTATGGAGTCCCAACAAATGCAGCTCCATGCTACAATGTAAGGCAGAGCAATTCATGCGTGCTCTTAGTAAAGAATCCCTCATCACGTGTCCTTTCACATGCTTGTTTTAGCAGAACATCCTCTCTTCTGTGTCTGCTTCAGCAAAATGTTCCTTCACGAGTTGGCCTTAGCCTTTCACACCTGTGTCCACTTTAACAAAATGTTCCTTCATGTGTTTGCCCCAGCAAAACACCATCCAATGAACTTTCCAAAGAACCCTTAAGTTTCAGGCTTTTGCTATATATTTTATAGAACACAGTACAATGTTTTTCATAGTAGAATTAATACTCTCTTTTATAATATGTCTCAACACATACTGAAGGTTGAACAAACACTGAGCATCTACTATCAGAATGTGGTACTGTGCCCATGAAGAAGAACCCAGGTCACTAGAGCAATGGCTTAGTGATTAAGTGTACCTACTACTTTTAGAAAGGACTCAGGACTGATGTCCAGAATCTACAATGGTGGCTTCCGGTGCCATGCAACTGCAGCTCTAGGCCTCTGTGGGATGCTGCAACGTGGGATACAGTACACCTGAACTTAGGCAGACACGGCCATGCCCATAGCATTATTAAGAACAAATCTTTATAATTCAACAATTATGGTGTTGACATCACTTATTCCTTGGTGCATTGTGTATTTATTTGTAGAAATAGAGACACCGAAAACCCAGCTACTTCCTGGAGCTACAGCTTCTGGTTTCCGTTATAAAACTTGTGAGCTAGAGGATGCTTTCTTCATGTAGGGAAAAATTCATGTTCTCGTGAAACTGGTGCACCACAGTTATATCTGTACATTAATGTTTACAATATAAGGGCAGGTTAGAAACAATACTGAAGGCTATTTAGCTGGCTTTTAAAAGAATGTCTTTAAGTCATTTTGTTGCCAAATTTTAAGGAAATCATTTCCTCATTGAAACCAAATTCTCATTGAATCTCACTGTATCAATATTTTAAATGGTGAGTAAAAGCAAGACCATGTAGATAGCTTTTAGCATGCGCCAGATATCTATTGCTTCTCAGCCTGAAGAATCGTGAAAACACAGCAGCGCTAGCCGACAGTGCCAGAGTCTCGGTGTGTGCTCTGCCCACTGTGTATTTAACTGCCTGGCACCAGCCTTTCATCCACACCTCTGAATGCAAAGGACAAGAGAGTATCTGCCTGAGACAGTATTCAGTGCTGTCCGGGCCTTTCATCACGTAAAGTGATGCCTGTAATGTCAAATCTGAATGCCCACTGACTTCTTTTTTTTTTTTTTTTTTTAAAGATTGATTTATTTATTATATGTAAGTACACTGTAGCTGTCTTCAGACACACCAGAAGAGGACATCAGATCAGATTACAGATGGTTGTGAGCCACCATGTGGTTGCTGGGATTTGAACTCAGGACCTTTGGAAGAGCAGTCAGTGCTCTTAACTGCTGAGCCATCTCTCCAGCCCCCGCCCACTGACTTCTTGTAAGGAAAACCATTTTCCTTAAAACCACTGACTGCCTCAACCATACCAAGACTCCTATTGTGAGATATCGAAAGGGAACTGTAGCCTTTTACGCCTACATGGGATTACAGTTTTGTCTTAAATGGTAACAGTGTGTGAGGTTAACACCATCCTTTAGTCTTAAAACTTTGGCAGATTGCATCACACTTTCCAAAAGAGAAATCAAGGCTGCCTCTTAATTACATGTATATGCACATGGGTGTCAGAAGGGAAGCTGTGACTGTTCCTACAATTCTGCTTTTGACCCTTCAGTTCTTGTGAAATAAGGGAATCTTCTTTAGGGACTATAACTTGAGTTTATTGGAATATTCAAATAATGTCTGTTCCCATGTCAAGGCTGTTCAACCTTTCCTAATAGTTTAAATGTACATGATATGCATGGGCTTCTTTAGAGATGTATGTATATATATGTGTGTGTGTGTGTGTGTATGTATATGTATATATGTATATATATATATGTGTGTGTGTGTGTATGTATACATCTTTATTTATGGACTTAGCTTTCCATTTGATGACATATATACGAGCTGGTTTTGTGTGTTAATTTGACACAAGCTATAGGCATCAGAAGGGATGCCTCACTTGAGATGTCTCCATGAGACACAATTGTCAGGCATTTTCTCAAGTAGTGATCAGCCCAGCCAATGGTCAGTGGTGCCATCCCTGGGCTGGTGGTCCTGAGTTCTATAAGAAATCAGGCTGAACAAGCCATGAGAAGCAAGCCAATAAGCACCATCTCTCCATGGCCTCTGCATCAGCTCCTGCCTCAGGTTCCAATCCAATTTAAGTTCCTGTCCTGGCTTCCTTCAGCAATGGACTATGGTGTGGAAATATATGCTAAATAAACCCTTTCCTTTCCAACTTTTTGGTCCTAGTGTTTCTCACAGCAATAGGAACCCAAATTGCGGCAATATACAAACCTAAAATGATGTCAAGATTATTTATTTGCTTATTGTCCACATTTAAGAAGCATATTCCTCCAAGCAGGCACACTACTAGCTACTACACATTTATAACTCAGGACTCCAGAGGTGGCGGCTGGAGGATCATGGCTTTGAGGGCAGCCTGAGGTATTATAGCAAAATTCTGCTTCAAAGATGAAAAAGAAGAGATTGCACCTTAAATCCACCCAGCTAAAAGTACCTTTGGTTCTCTTGACTATTAAACTCTTCATGTAATTTTGTTGTTCCATGTATGCATAACTGTGTGGTATATGTAAGCATATACCATGTGTATATGTACAAGCTCCTCAACACAACTGTGGCTATGACAGCCATGAGCAAAGATCTGTCTTAGCTTTTTCCTTTAACTGCCATGATCTTGGTATCAGCATGTATATCCACGTGTAAGTGTAAATGCTTCGTAAGTGTCACGTTTTAGACAACACACGCTGACAGATTGCTTAATGTATGCCAGACACTGCTTCACTTAACAGTCATGCCATTTCCCAGAAGAGCAAACCAAGGCTCAGGAAGGACGGATATCTTCTTCAAAGCCACAGAGCTGGAGGTGAGATAGGATGGCTGTTGGAGTCTTGATACCCTGGTCTCCATGACTGCTGTATACATAGGTAATATGAACAAAATGAACCACAAGAATAGGATGATTTAATTTTATTTAGTTAACTGAAGTTGAAGGGCCTTTTCTTTCAGCTCTCAGAAAAGCTTTCAAATACTTGGCTCACCCTTGACCTATAATAACTTCTCTGAATCTTGTTTTTTTGGGTTTTTTTTTTGTTTGTTTTTTTTTTTTTTTTTGTATTGGCAAAACAGATATAGTACATGTTTACAAATGACCCTGGAACTTATTTGAAAATGCTTAGCAAGCACTTGAGGCCGAGAAATGCAAGAGCATTGTTACCTTATTGTCTTTTTTCTTCTCTGACAGTCTGGACTAGCTGTCTGATTTTGTCAACATTTTATTTTATGGATGTTAGAAAATGAAATCTAGTGAAAAAAAATCTCATTATCAATTAAACCAGAATTTAAATTTAAGTCATAAATTGCTGTTATTTATCTACCTCTTCGTTTTAACATGTAAAAATTGAAAAGAATCTCCATATGTATATATAATTAAAGAATTTTCTATAATTAAAGAATTTTCAGAGCTTTTGAAAAAGCTCTAATTACTTGAATGCAATTACCCAATAATTCAAAGAAATTCACTTTGATTTTGTTGATCCTTTCAAGATATTCCAGAGTAGAAAGTTGAAATGTATTTGTTTATAGCTGACTGGATTCGCTGAGGTATATCAATTCCTTTATATTTTGGCATTCAATACTTTGACCATTTTTTGCTTTAGATTTCTATGTTCTAAGCAGGTAGGAGATTGCTACCAAACACACCTTGTTGTGCAAGCTCCCTTCTACTGAGGTTCGGTTTGTAAGATTTACAGCCACTGAAGTTACAAGGTCAGAGAGCTAAGCTCTTCTGTGCAGTGCTACATAGGGAACAGTAGCTTTCTGAGTAATGATTTCCACGTATACAACAATGAAAATTTTCCAACATTTTTTTGATGTGATTACATATTTTCCAAATACTATTTATTGGAGTGCTAAGATTACCGTTATGGGATAATTTACATCTTCAGCTTGAGGTAGTCATAATAGGAGATTCCATTGTCAGGCCTTGTTCCCTGCACTGGAGGTCTTGACAGGAAGTCACAACAGCTGCATTCTTGACCCCTCCCCCTGGGAGGATGAGGGACAATGGCCTCAGCTCTGTCTCTTAAGACAATGCTCTTATGTTCCAACAGGAGACTGCATTCCTGTTGCTTCCTTGCCAACATAATAGTACTGGTTTTTATTTTAATGCCTCAAATATTTTTCTCGTTTATTCTTTAATTTCATTGATTTTATCATTAAAAATCTTGCAAATAAAAAATTACACACCAAAATTACTTACACCCAAAGTCTACCTAACTTCTAAACAAGTAGGAGTGAAACACATTAAAAAAAATTTTTTTAAATGAGTGATGCCTCTCTCTAAGTTAACAAATGGTGACGTATATCTATAGTCTATATTTTTACGCTCAAAGAAATACTTATAATATTACATAGGTTTTTATTGGTTTAATTTACCTTCTTTTTAAAGTTACTTTGAAAATCATTTAGTAATTTTATCAAATTACCACACTTTTTTTGCAGGTTAAAATATAGTAAGCATTTAGTTCCTAATTCAGTCCTCTGCTTTGTATAAGCCCATTTTTTTGTGGTCATCTTCCACTGATGAGCGTTCAAAGTGACTTGAGGACTTTGCTCATCAGTTATAAGGTTATAAGCATAACCTTAATTATTGATAGTTCCACTGATGGTTGGATTACAAGATGCTGGTCAAGGGTATAGATATTATGCATTTTAATATACTTACCAGGTTAGTTTCTAAACATGTATCTCACATCACCACTGATGTGAGATTATCTTTTCAGTATCCTTTTAGCACTAGGAAGGTTGGTCATTGCCACCTGATGGCTAAAAACATAGATGGTTGTAAGGGATACCTTGTTACCTTCTGTCAGAAGCTCAAGTATTAAGTGGTCCAACTTTGTTTCGTCAGATTTGGGCTTTAGAAGTTTATAAGTGCATGACCAAAGGGTTGGAGGCAAAGATAGTGCTGGGGGTCTTTGAAGGGCTCATGAAAGGACCAGAAAAGTCATGCAAGGTAGGCCACTAAATAAGGTCTGGATTTTTTTAAAAGCATCTTTATGTGTGTTTTTCTTCCCCTTCTTTTTTCCTCATCCCCGTTCCTGTATGTGTGTGTACATTTAGATTTGTGGGTGTGTATGTCCCTGTGAATATATACAGAAGACCAAGCAGGACATTGGGTGTCCTCCCGTATGCCTCTTTTATGCTGGGGTTATAGGTACACTCAGCAATGTCTAGCTTTTTACATGCGTGGTGGGATTCAAGTTCTGCCCCTCATGCTTGCAGAAGCATATTTACCTACCAAGACATCTCCCTAGTCCCTGAAATGAACTGTTTTTTTTATTTGTTATTCTTTTTTCAGCAGAAACAAAGCACATATATATGTGAGTACATGTGTGTATGAGTACATGTGTACATGTGTATGTGAGCACGTGTATGTGAGCACAAATGTATGTGAGTACAAGTGTATGTGAGCACATGTGTATGTGAGCACATGTGTATGTGAGCACATGTGTATGTGAACACATGTGTATGTGAGCACATGTGTTTGTGAGCACATGTGTATGTGAGCACATGTGTATGTGAGCACAAGTGTATGTGAGCACAAGTGTATGTGAGCACAAGTGTATGTGAGCACAAGTGTATGTGAGCACATGTGTATGTGAGTCCATGTCTATGTGAGTACATCTGTATGTGAGCACAAGTGTATGTGAGCACAAGTGTATGTGAGCACATGTGTATGTGAGCACATGTGTATGTGAGCACAAGTGTATGTGAGCACAAGTGTATGTGAGCACATGTGTATGTGAACACAAGTGTATGTGAGCACAAGTGTATGTGAGCACATGTGTATGAGAGCACATGTATATGTGGGCACATGTGTATATGAGTCCATGTCTATGTGAGCACATGTGTACAAGCATGTGATTTTAGAAGTGAAACTTCAACAGGGGATGTCCATTGTTTCTCCATCTGATTTTTGAGACAGGGTCTCTCTTTAAACCTAGTGCTCAGTAATTTGTCCAGACTGCCAGGCCAGTAAGCCCGGGAATCCTCCTGCTGGCCTTAGGTTATGGGCATGCACGACTGCATCCAGATTTTTCTTGGGCACTGAGTATTAGACTTTGATTTTCATCCTGGGGAGACAAGTGCTTCCAGCACTGCCTTTGGAGAAATGGAATGGTCTGCTGTAGAATTTAGAAATCGGCTCACTGGAGCTAGGAGTTCTGCCGTGGGTATTTGGACAGGGTAGGGTGGGAGGAAAGGCAGCTGCTGCTGGGGGGAATGACCTTGGCAAGGGGCTCAGAGGGTCATGAGAGCTGCTGCAGAGGACGAAGCTCACATGCTCATTCATTTGATGTTAGGCATTGGGATCATAATAACATCTAAAAGAAACTGATGGTTCAAAGCTCAGAGGGTATGGCAAGTTCTTCCTTAGAACCATGGTTATAACTCAGTTTATCATCTCTTCAGATCTCTTCTTCATCTGCCAAGAAGAGAGCTCTACCATAGTTCTAAGATTGGAAGCCTTTTCTCTGAGCACCTAAGGAGAGTGAGTTACAAAGTTAAATGTAGTTTTGCTTTTATATGCCTGGGAAAATACCCAAATATAGAATAAATCACCAACGAGTTTTATGTTTCATTTGTAAGTAGACCCATTTTTCAATGTAATTTTTATGGCTCACAGCCTAAGAATATTTAAATTCTAGCAAACTATTGCATTTGTTTTGTTTAAAAGGAAGTGACATGTTTAGGGAAAAATAGAAAAACAAAACAAAAATAACAGAAGACAAATAATAACAACAATGAAACAAAACCAGGTTAAGTCTATTGAGACTAAAAATCTCCAGTTTGTGCTTGAGACTGACCTGGAGCATCTGAGGGGATGCACTGAGTTCCACTGGAAGGCTAAGATGAGTGGCAAATGTTACACAGCCTGAATTCATGGGATAGTTCTTATGTAGAGAATGCTAAAGTGTTTTCCCTATGCTTTAATTTATTCAATAAAACACAAGCAAACATCTGCAAAGACTAAGAAGACATTGACCTGAGAGGACTGAGTCAGTCAGAGCCAGGCTGACTCCATGACGGGCTACAAACTGGTAGTTTGGGAGACCAGGCCTAAATTTCTGTTTCCCAGAACTGGAAAAGTCCAAAGCAAGTCAACACCTCTGTCTTCCATCCTGATGTGTGGTGAAATCCTGCATGCAGTTTCTCTGCAGAATAAATGCTCCCTGCTGTTACCCGAGTCTGGGGAAATTATCTTTGTGAATCACAAACCCTAACATACCTAGGTCTCTGAGTGTTGACATCTGTGGGAGAAGAGTAACTTCAGCACATATCTGGAAGGCATCAGGAGCCTTCCAAGGTTTGAGAAGGCAAATGCAGTGTAGAGCCATTTATGAAGACGACAAACTTACTAGAGTAGGAGTTAGTTACCTCTGCAGACAGGAGACTCACCCATAGACAGTAACAGCAGTGTTTAATCCGTCAGGTCCTGATATTCCTAAGACTGTGTTATGCCATCTTTGAGCTTCAGCACTGCTCGCAGATCCCAAGAGCTCAGTAAGTCTTTGTAGAATCTATGAGTGGAGGAGGGAGAACTGGTGAATTGTTACAGTGTTCAACCCATCTGTTTTCTCTCTGTCTCGGACAAATGAACTTTAAAAGGCTGCCCTATATCTGAGGAGTCTGTGTTTAACTGAAAGGCGAGGCTGCTGAGCTCGGTTGCACAGCTGAAACCAAAAGTCAGGAAGCAGACAACTATTGCATAAGCTGGATGGTTATCAGGTCAAAAGCAAGTTTATTTGGGATCTTAGAGAATAAAACAACATCAGTATCTCCTGCCTTTGTTACTGAAAAGGAGAATTTACTTTGCAGGCCTTTAAGTGAGTAATGAATTCTGGGCTTCTGGATAGAGTCTGGAACAGACTTTTCCAGGAAGCAATGTTGCTAATTTGTATTGTGTGAAATTAGATCTCATTTTTAGATTATGTCTGAAGATATAAAGACAGCCATAGTCTCATTTCCTTCCTCTCAGAAGTAAAAACAAGACACCTCATTTATTGAGTTCCTCTAGCAAATAAACCTTTAAATTATGATGAATAAATGCTAAAAGAGTGTGCTTTGTTTAGTATTACCAAATTATTATGATAAATTATACTTAATATAGGCAATCGAAGTTTGAAAATGAGTTTCTATGTTTTCTTACAAAGGAGGTAAGAGTCAAAACATGAAGAATTTAATTGATATGTTTAACTTGTTTTTTTTTTTTGAAAGTCATATTGGATTGGATGAAAAAATTTTCCACTTCTAATTTGGGGCTGTGACATTTTATTCTGAGAGCCATCTGTTGGTAATTAAGTTCTGTCCTGTCCTGTTGGCATTAAGACCCTGAAATCATACATTTAAAAAAATAATAAATGGGACACATAAGAAAGACAAACAGGATGAGCCCATCAGGAAGATCTTCCAAGGAGACCTGGAATGGAACTAAAACTTAGAGAGTAGGAAATACTCAACTCAGAATCCAGGAGAGACTGTGGTACACTTGTGGCATCCTCCTGCAAGGGGATGAAGCTGTCAAGGGATCCACACATTTGATCTGCGAAGGTTTTACAGCAGCTTTCAGTAATAAAACCATGTTGGTGAAATTAAGAGATGAATGCCTCAGGGGCCATAATTGAGTTTTCAAATGGAGTATATACACTGTTTGACAAAACCTATCATAGTTAATAAACTAAATATAAAATTTAAAAACAAATTACAAGAAGAGATTAATTGTGTTGTATTAACTCAGTATTTGGAAACTAAACATCTATAACATTTAAATTAGAAAGTTTCCCTGATATATAAAAACCTAGAAAGGGTGTATATGTGAGCACTCTATAATGACCTAGATTCATATACATGTTTGAATAATGTTTAAATCAATACATGTATGCCTGCCTTCTCAAACACTGTTCATTTCGTTATGTTGAAAACATTTTAAATCTTTTCTTCTACATTCGTGAGAAATACAATGCACACTATTTCCTGTAGTGTTTCTCCTGGGCCATAGCCTGTCAGAACCTGCATGGATCTAACTGTAATTCAGCATGCAGAGGGTTGATTGATAGAAGTAAATACTTTGAAGGTTGGTGCGAACTCTTGCTAATTAACTATGATGGCCCATAAGAAATATAGTTTAATTTTTCAAAGAAATAGAAAGTTATGGAGAGAAATTGAGCATCGATATTGGGTTGTTGCTCTCTAATGTGGGGGTTTCTATGGCAACATGTCCTCGTGAGCATCTCAATGATGGGAAGTGGAGGCCAGAATGTTAAATAACTTCTTAGAGGCCATTTATTGATAAAATAAGAATTTTAAATATATATTGTGAATTAATGTTTTCTTCACAGCAAAACAAATCAAGCATACAGAATTATTAAATGAATAGCAAACTGCTCTGGATTCTAAAGTCAGAACTTTATTTTTCTGCAAATTCACACACACACACACACACACACATACACACACACACACACACACACACACACATGAGAGAGAGAGAGAGAGAGATGCATGCACACACACGTGTATATAAAATGCTACTTCCAATTCTTTCTTTTGTTGCATTTAGTTTTCTTCTCTGGGATGGAGGAGCGGGACACATAATAAAGTTGGGACACGAGTGCACCTCATTCCATAGCTATGTCTTCTCTGTCACTTTCTGATGTGTGGTTGTGTAAAAGGTTCCCTGTTTCTGCAGCGCTCATGCCCCGTATAGCTAGTTCACCCATGTCTGTCTATCCATCCTGAGTAGACTTGTCATAAATCTAGCTATACTATCTCATTGACATAACGGCTGCACTGAAGACCATACCCTGGTTAAAAATAAACCTGTTTAAATATTTTCTAAACCATTTTTCTATTATATGAAAGATATATATGAGCCGTATACACACTTGACTCTATAAATTTCCAGAATTTGAAATGTACCAAACAAAAATCTATCTTTCAAAGACAATGCATATTTAAATGGACACCAGCATTGCCATGTCAGAGAATATACAGTGTGCCCATGTGTGTGTGTGTGTGTGTGTGTCTGTGTGTTGCACATACTTATTAGTGTAGATGTGTGTACATGTATGTGCAGGAGTTGGTCTTTATATTTCATTAACTCTCTTACAAGTGTATGCACTGAACACACAAACACACACACATACACACAGGTGTGCACACACACGCTCTCACAAGATTCTGAAAACCTTTGCTGTATGTAGCAAATTGGCAGCATGAGAAAATCAATGAGTTGCTCCTCAAAGTTGGGGAAAACACAGGTAAAACAATGGCGTTCAATGAAAACTGTAAATATCCACTAAGTTGGGCTGAACTTAGTACAACTTCACTAGTGTTTACTGTAAGCTTTGCACTGTGTGAGAGCTTTATTTTTTTTTTATAAGAGACGAAGATTTGATTTGAATATCCACTCATTAATAAGAAAACTAACTTTGGCCAAGGTAGAGAAAGGGACATCAGGAGCCAAAGCTCACAAAGGGCAGATGTAGGATTCAAAACCCAGACGTGGGCATCAGGCTATGCACAGCACTGCATCCTGAGGAAAACAGAGAGATAAGATGTGCATGAGCCAGAATCAGAGGAGGCAGCCAAAGAAACAAAAATGGCTCTCAAACATGAGGAAGATGTTATTAAGTAAGGTTTGATCAAGAAGACTGATGGATGAGATGGGCAGATGAACGAGTTAGATGACGGTGGTAAGAATGAACATGTGTGAGAAGAAACTGGAGTCTCATGCCTGAGACGTCGTGTTAACAGAACTGTGAGGGTACTGGGCAGCTGGTAAAGGAGAGAAGGCCGTGACTGTTGGAGAGGAATGTTCATCTGATCAGCTGCCGTACATGGCTCAGCATTACTGGTCGGGATGCCAGTGTACACAAAACATTGTCTTGGGGAGCCCAGTTGGTACCCGGAGTGTCCTTCTCCTAACATTTTCCTCAGATTGCTTTTGTTGCTATAAAAATACTTCAGACCTTGGAATGTATAAAATGTAGAAGTTTACTTATAATTCTGGACTGTGGAAAGTCCAAAGTAAAGACACTAAAATGAAGATCTGGAAGATTGACCCCGGATGAGTCCAAACACAACAATAAAGAAGGAGGACTTGCTAATCCCCTTGATTTGATCAGTGTTGTGCACATGAGTTGGAACATCACACCAAACCTCCAAGACACATACCATCAATACAGCAAAGTTTTATTTAAAAAACAAACAACATCCCTCAAAAGACCATGAGCATTGATAACTACTGCAGCTGCTCTCTGTAAGCAGTGGGTCCTTCCTCCATGTATGCATGAAAAGTGTGAGACAGGATTAATTGTCTGAGGAGTAACATCATGAAAGACCTTTTGAAGATGTCTCTTAGTGTATCCTCAATACTCAATTTTTAAAATAATGTTTTTAAATTCATTTCAGATATAAATTTGTTACCTTTCATAAGGGAGTTTGCATGTTCATCAAGTAAAATACCTTGGTGGAGAAATGCAGCAGTCGATGAGCAGGAGAGAAAAATGTAGACACTAGAGGCAGTATTTTATTCTCTCTCTCTCTCTCTCTCTCTCTCTCTCTCTCTCTCTCTCTCTCTCTCTCTCTCTCTTTGTCTCTCTCTCTCTTTATCTCTCTCTCTCTCTCTCTCTCTCTCTCTCTCTCTCTCTCTCTCTCTCTCTCTCACACACACACACACACCCTACACACACATATGGCTCTTAACAGGAAATTTACTGAAATGACTGAAACCCTTCCCAGGTCCAGTTAAAACAGTATAAGAACAACTTTAGGTGGCAATGTTTCTGAGATAAGAAAAAAGGCAAACTTCAGGTGGTGTGTGTTCAGGAAACACAGATGAACTGGTGACCTGTGGTTTTGTTTGATAGCTTTCTATCGCCAGAAAGAAGGTGGCGGGGGAAGAAGGTGAACCAGCTTGGGAGGAAAAGATGACTAAATCTCAGAATGGCAAGAAAGGACTGATAGAGAAACCTTGGATGGAAAAGCTCCCCTGGGTCTGGGTCTTCTCTGTGCTGTCTTTGTGGAGCCCACTGTACCAGGTCATCAACATGTCACTTGTGACATCTGCTGACCTCCTACTATGGCCTTTCAGGGGCAGTGAAATATTTCTTAGAGTTTAAGAAACCCAAGGACAGCTTGATAGGCTGGGTACTCATCCCTGAGCTCGTCAGTTGTGGTGCGTATAGGACAATGATTCTCATGAGAATTCTAGATTACAGTAAAGGGGGATGGTTTCCAAGGATTCTCATCTCCACTCCCACTCCTGGTTTTTTTTTTTTTTTCATTTTTTTTTCTTTTCCATTTCTTCCCTAGTTCAGTCTCCTATTGTCACCTCCCTTAGATGCCAAATTCATTCTTGTTGATTTTTAAATGTCACATCAAGACATGCTTCATTCTCATTCCTGACTTGTTCTCAGAGTGGAATATTTATGGGATGAAGTCTCCATTCCACACTCAGTCAGGTTGAACGTATTGTTAGTCTCATGCCATCCACTTCAGAGATGAGGGTGAGGCCAGGCTGTTAAGGGGTGAGGGCAGACATTTCTCCTACCGTCTTCTCAGGAGCATGTCAACAGAATCGTACAGAGACCAGCCTAAGTGCTAGTTCCAGCTCTTCCCTGCTTCCTCCCATCTCCCCTCCCTTTGTTTTACGTTTTGATTTATTGAAGTGCACGTTGTTTTTGGAGAGCTCCTTTCCACTCCTCCACTCATGTTCCAACAAGCAAGGAAGCACATCTTAGGCAGATAACTTGGAAGGACAAGAAAACAGAAACTGTTCCAAAGAATTCTAGTCACCGGTTCCCTGCGGTTGGAGAGGACAAGAAAGTTCCTTCTCCCCTCTTTACTACCACATTAGAGGAAAGCAAAATACACCAAGATTTACTCTGAGATAAAGATGGTATTAATCACAGCGGACACATGTAGCCATGTGTTTTCTGTGTAAACAATTGCAGGGGCAGTCATGACCTCCATATAAATGTACAGATCTGAAAATTGTTAATTTATGGTACAAAATTCAGAACAGGTGATACATCAGCTCTCTAAGATGCTATAATAAATAGGTGCAAGCAGGACATCCTGAAACCACAAAGACATTCTAACCCAGCTCAAGGTGGGGCAGGGCTAGACTGCTCGCTGCCTTCTCTTTTCTCTTTCTCTCTCCCGCTTCTTTTATGTTTCAAGGGTCGCTGCTTCTTCCAAACTACTCTTCATTTCCTTTCTCAATCAGTACCCAGGTCTGTATCAAGTCTCCTGTCTGCCTTATAAGTAGTTTCCTCTTCAAAAAAAAAATTTGTTTTTTCCTTTTAGGTTTTGCCCTCCTCAATTTGTAATCTATAAATGGAGTTATAATCAGATTCTCCACGAAGCTCTGGCAGGTTCACTGGAGACACGCTGTCTTCTGTCCTCTTTAAGGAAAGAACATAGTAACAGTAACATAGAACATAATAAGGACTTGGGTAGTGAGGAGATCAGTCATCCCCAGCACCGGACTTCCAACCTGATGCCGCTTCTCCAATGGTAGCTTTGTGTGCTTGTGGTTTCCCAAAGAACCTCCTGGCGTTAACCTGTGACGCCGTTTCTCTTGCACCAGCTGTCTCCAGTTACCTCAGCCTTTCATCTCTCTCCTGCTGGTAGTGGCTTGTAGCATTGGTGACTTTCCAACACACCTTCCTGCCACAGCACATTCTCATCAGAAGAGCTGTCAGAGTCAGAACAGTCCGGTTTCTCATCTCTGTCCCCTTCTCCATAAGTATCTGTGACCTGTTTGTTGCCTAATCTCTGTGAATCTCTCTTTATATGATGGAGACAGTAACACTTAGCCAATAGCTATGCCGTTAATATTAAGTATGTAGACCAGATATAGAAATAAAGAATGACATTGAGGTTGGGACATGGGGGTTGCTGGATAAAGGATAGGTATTATTATTCCAAGAACGCATTGTAATCTGGAGGCTTTAAATATTCATTTCAATATTTCTCAGGACAACAAAAATTTGCTCTTAATTTTTTAAAGTAGTATTTGAGCTTCCCTAAACTCAACCACCCCACAGTATCACAGACTCTTAGCTCCCTCTCACTATGCCATGACCAAGCTGTCTTGGCAACACCCGCTCTTTTCTTGTTCTGTGGCTCCTTTCTGAGTTCTGTTTTGCAGAATTCAGTGCAAACTTGGAACTCTTCCAAGGCATAGAACAAAACCCTCACATGGCTTTGAACATCTGCCTGTTGAGATCTTCGTTTTGTTTTGTCTCTGGGGGTGAACAGAAGCACTCAAGTAAGTCTATAACATTATAGGACAGCACAAACTATATATGAAAACAAAATTTTGATAGAAGGTCTGAATTAGAGTTCTGTGTAATCACGGCTAATTTTATAATCACGTTTGAACCATCACCACCATTTTCAAACAAATGAAAAACAGTCTCTGCCTTCAGGCTTGTGACCTTTTAAAGATAAGCACAAACAACGCCACGTGCTTCCTTATTTCCATAAATGGGGGTCCGAAATGTACAAGTGGATAATACAGAACTGAATTTACAAAGTTGAATCTCTAAGCAGCCCACTTCAGACCTCTACCTACTACATCCCTGTGCTTGGATTTTTTCCTACCAAAAAGAAAATTCACAGAAGTTACAAATGCAATGTCCTAGGAGAAAACGGCTGAAGATGCTGCATCTATGTCCACAGTCCGACGTAGAGAGCAAGCAAGGGTTTCTGAGTGTAGTGCCTGCGAAAGCAGAAGCATTGCTGAGCTCCGAGAATGCGGGGACTGCAGCAGCATCATGAGGACCTCTTTAACCGAGGCTCATACCCACGGCCCAAACTCCCATTTCATCTGGGTGCAGAATACATGTCTGGAATGGTGACGCTCTTGGTACATTCTGGGTTCACATGTTCCTGACTAAAATAGACAAGTGCTGAGAAGGAGAATTGCAAAGAATTCAATAGAAAAGGGTGGGCTCACATGGGCCTTTAGTACTTATTGACTTTTCCTGTCTTAATTGGCTTCAGACTCCCCCTCACATTTCAAGAAGTGACATAATCATCCATCACCAATAGTTGTTGTTTTTTTTTTAAACTCTCAATTTAATCTGTCATTAAAATGTGACCTTATTAAAATAAAAATACCCATTATTGATCCCTACTTTATGCCCCACTCACATATATATAAGTGACTAAGACATGATCTGTCACCTCCAGTAGGGTAAGAAAAGAAGAAGACAGAGAGTTTGTGCTGGTATCCTTGATTTGAATTTTCTATATGCAGGGACAATGCATATAATAACAATGCATTGTGAAGGCCTTGGGAAAGAGGGGGGGCATTGCAGAATGGATGAGGGAAGCAGACATGAGTTATACATGCAAAGAGAAAGTTGGTGAAGTTCTGCAACTCTTGAAGTAGATAGTTGTCTCATCGTTGTTGTTACCCTCTGTCCGCTATCATCATCATCATCGATAACTTCAGAACAACTCATGTTTGGATCTCAGTGCCTTTTATATGGCAGAGAAGGCTATGCCTTTGAAGACTGAACAATCTCTGCTGCTGTTTCCATGCACACTGTAGGATGCAGGAAGGCTCTCTTATTTATGATACTCTCCCTGTTATTTGTATTTGTGTAGGTGGAGCCAATAATAGAGAGAGGCCATGAGAACCTGGTCCATCACATCCTGGTCTATCAATGCAGCAGCAACTTTAATGACAGCGTTCTGGACTTTGGCCATGAGTGCTATCACCCGAACATGCCCGATGCCTTCCTCACCTGCGAAACTGTGATTCTCGCCTGGGGCATTGGTGGGGAGGTGAGGCTATTGATGGTGACCAACCCATAGACAGTTATTTGATTGTGCTTCTCTCATATGGATGGAAACATGTAGTAGAAACACACTGCTCTTACACAAAAATACATAAAGATTTACTCATATTTCTACTTTCATAGGAAAGTCTTCTTCCCTTCATTAACTGCATTATCTGTGTTTAATGAGTGATGGTGTTCCAGAAGCTGAAGGGTCTTGAAGGGATGGTTGGGTTTGAGCACCGGAACTCTTAGGGACTTCCACAAGTCGCTGTCTCCTGAAATTGTTTTTCCCCATGCTTAGGGCTTTACCTATCCACCTCACGTTGGCTTATCCCTCGGCATGCCACTGGATCCTCGTTATGTGCTTTTAGAGGTCCACTACGATAATCCCGCACGGAGGAAAGGTAAGTTCCTTATTTTACCTACCAACTTCAAAATGTCTTTGTAACGATTGTCTGTCCATAGCATAGTTGAAGTGAAATAGGAAATGTATTAGAAAATGTTAACTTCTAAGTCCAAAGTAGGATGCTTGTAATAGCAAAGCAGGTTACTACTCAGAATCACACTGGGACAGTATCTGTGAACCAGAAGCATCCGTGCACATGGGTATCTAGGGTCAACAGATCCTAAGAATACATTCTCCTATTTGATGCCAGAAACTAGGAAAGCAGGCAGCTCCTTTGTCATATAAATTAGTTCCAAATACATGTGTTTAAAAGACTCTCTCTCTCTCTCTCTCTCTCTCTCTCTCTCCCTCTCTCTCTCTCTGGTGTATATGTGTGTAGATTAGATGTGAAATCACCAATGACAGCAATCTTAATTATTTTACTATGTAACTATTAAGTAAACATTAAACATGAACTACATCATTATTCTGGGCTTGAAGAGTAATATGAGTGGAAAAGGCACTTTCTCATCCATGGAAGTTATAGTCATGGCTATGTACAATGGTGAATGCTTGTAATCCCAACACTTGGGGTCCAACAGCAAAGGACTGCCTGTGTGAGGCCATCTTGGTCTACATAGTAAGATCCTGAGTCAAAATAAAACAAAATGAAACAAACAAAATTTATAGTCTAGTAGGAAAGAGAAACAATTAAAATAAAATGACATGTTTCTGCCAGTTGATACAACAGGGGTGTACCTGACAGTGTGAAAGTATTTAATTGTTGACCTAATTAATCCTGGAGGATGTGATGGTGGTCTATAAAACTTTCCTTGTAAAAACAGAGTCTTCGTAGATCTGCGTCTAGGTACCTGTGGGAAAGATTTCAATTAATTAAAATTAATTACAGGTTTATAGTATCTGGGTCACATATTCTCCCTCCCTTTAGTAACATGTCATAGCAAAGAATGTGTTATTTGTCTTTTAACCCTGTAATGCTCACTACATATCAACTCTCAATCACTGTCTAATGACTTTGTTGAGGAGTAAAATGATGCTAATAACCTGTACAGAGTTTAGCTTTAGTAGCTCTCTGTATCGGTAGCTTAATTGTTTTTTAAGTAAGATTTGAAGTCACCCCAAAACAATATAAAATAAAACTTCTAGGGTTCTCAATCTTATAATGAATGACTTTAATTTTGTTGTTATTGTTGTTCTGTCATTGTGTTAGATAACAATGAAATATGTCTGCTAGATAACTCAAGCATATCCTCCATGGCATGTTGTGTGGGTGTATAGTGGATATAGACAGTACGGTGATTTGTGTTCTAGTTTCTGTTCACAGAGGTAATGTTTGCCTTCCATTCATTTCTGCTTGCATTCCTTTTCCTCATGAGATTTTTTAACAGAAATGAATGATCCATTTCAAATGAATGTGAAAACATTTTGGGAGTACTCAAATCCTCCCTTCCTTATGTGTTCTTGTTACAGGCTTAATAGACAGTTCGGGGCTGAGGGTTTTCCATACTACAGATATAAGGAGATATGACGCAGGGGTGATTGAGGCTGGCCTCTGGGTGAGCCTCTTCCACACAATTCCCCCAGGGATGCCCGAGTTCCATTCTGAGGGTCACTGCACTCTGGAGTGCCTAGAGGAGGTAGGTAGTGTCCCAGTCCACAACCGGACATCTCCAGATTAGCCCCTGCTCTCAGACGCGGTGTTGTGAAAGTTTCATGTTTATGATGTGTTCAGCGATGGCTTCTTGCAAAGCCATTGATGTCATTTGGGCAGGACCTTTGGCTGCCCATTCAGCATGAAGAAGGATGTAAGAGAAGAATTAGGGGGGCAGAATGACCTGTGAGATGATTTCTTCCTTGGCTATTTTTCTTCCTACTTCCTTTGGACATTTTATGAGTTTTCTTCATTTGTGTGATTTCCTTCTCCTTTTACCTGTCATCTCTGTACTTTTTCATGACTCACAATGTTTTTTTCTGTTTTTCTCTGCTTTATAGTTTTATTTTTTTTAAAAAGAAGAAATGTGAAAAACACCATGCACAAGGGAAGCAGTAATCTGCAGGCTTTTCACTACTACCCCCATTAACAGATTTTTCTCTTGAATCAAAGTGTTTCAATATGGGTCGTGTTATTTATGAAATATGGGATTCTGTGACCGTACAATGGTGAAGTGGAAAGAACATGTTCTGCTCAGTCATTTAGACCCTGATTCAAATTACCATGACAACACATAGAGGCTGCAGAACCAGGGCAAATCACTTAATTCCACTCGGAAAGATGCTTTCTTTTATAGGGGAAAGTGGGACCAGGTTTTCTTTTGGGGAGTTTGCATTTAGCAGTTATTGACCTGCTGTTGTAATCTTTTCACTGGGGCCATTGTCTGACTTTTCATCGCCCAGAGGAAGGGGAGAGAAAACTAAGTCAGTGTGGCTTGTTACCTTTCCGGTCCTTCTTCTGGAATGCTGGTCACAGAGAAGTCAACAATCCAAATTCAAGGTGTTTGGCACCTTGGGGTTTCACTTAAGTTGCTTCATCTTTTTGTTCATTGTACCTCAAGTATGCCTGAATTGTCTGAGCATGCCCTCCAGTAGCTAATCAGGTCTTCCTCCCTGTCCTGCAGGCCCTGGGAGCTGAGAAACCAAGTGGAATCCACGTGTTTGCGGTCCTTCTCCATGCTCACCTGGCAGGCAAAGGCATCAGGCTGCGTCATTTTCGAAAAGGAGAGGAAATGAAGTTGCTGGCTTATGATGACGATTATGACTTTAATTTCCAGGAGTTTCAGTATCTGAGGGAAGAACAAACAATCTTACCAGTACGCATGTGTGTTCCTCTCTAGAGGCTGTCATGAAGTTTAGCTTCCAAGATGCAGTAGGGCTCCTGCTAGCCAAGAGAATTGCTCACTCATAGTCTTAAAGCCACCCACTGTGGGTGTTGCTTACATCAGAGTCGGGAATGTGTTTGATCTGCTTCCCAAACTAGAAACTTGCTTTTCTTACCATTCCCGGGGCAATGCAAGTTCTTGATGAAAGAAAGAAAGAAAGAAAGAAAGAAAGAAAGAAAGAAAGAAAGAAAGAAAGAAAGAAAGAAAGAAAGGAAGGAAGGAAGGAAGGAAGGAAGGAAGGAAGGAAGGAAGGAAGGAAAAAAGATCAACTGAAGAGTGCAGATTCAGATCACTGGCTTGGGAGCCTTTAAGTTGCAATTATGATAATGGGAAGATTGCCCTTTATGATGTGCCATCTTGAAGAGGGGACACATTTTATTAGTTTTCTTAGAGTGAATGATGAACCTAGGATAAGTCTTCCAGAAGAGCAGAGCTGGAGAAATGGCTCAGTGGGTAAGAGAGCTTGCTCTGCCAACATGAGGGCTTGAGTTCAAATCTTCAGCAACCTTGTAGGAACTGGACATAGTTCTGAGTCTATGACCTGTGTGTTGGGGGAAAAAGCTGTGAGGGTCAGTCACCACCAACACATGCATGTGTGTGTGTGTGTGTGTGTGTGTGTGTGTGTGTGTGTGCATTCCTTTTTGTGTTGTGAGTCAAGTTGTATCAATACTTAGGGTTAGGGTGGAAGATAAGAATTTTATGTCTTACAATAATGGAAGTTTTCATTTTCCCTTTAACTTTATAAGGCATTGTCTCCCTTCTATGCCCACCAGGCTCAGTAGTCATACAAATTCCTATCCTTAGACTATTAAAAGTTAGATGTTCACACAGTTTGTTAGATGATCATGACACACAAGGCTTGCTGTAGAGTTTTTTAGAAGTTATGAGCTGTCAGGAAGAAGACAATCTTTTGGAGGACACTGGAAAAAACAGAAGTAACTAATGGAGAAAGAGGGACCTATGTGTTTTATTAATTAATCATACTTTACTCGTAACTTGTACACTTTTATAACTTGTATACCTCAGCAGGCATAAGATGCTTTGAGAAGGAATACTTCGTTGCAATTCCCTCCACACTCTCCTTTCACTCCTTGTGTTGATCTCCCTCCTAGGCCATCTCTTCCTAACTGTGATGTATACTTATGCTGGGCTCAGGGCTGGGCAAGCTGAGAAACTTCAGGTGCAATGCAGAAAACCCAGGGTCTGGGGCCAGAGATGCCTACCTCCGGCCCTTGTACTTACAGGGTTCTTCTTTTTCTCCTTGTATCACGTAGGCCCTAAGAATCAGACTTGATAGCAAGAGTTTTAATCCACTGAACCATCTTCTCACTGGCCCTTTAAGTCTGCTCTCCAAAGTGAAATGATAACCAGCAGAAATATCTTATCTACATGGTGGAAAGCTATATAAAAAAATCATTTTTTAATGTCTGCTGTAATGCTCAAAAAGTTGGAAAGCACTAAAACAATAAATTACCCTTAATGTCTAAGGAAGTAAGACTGTAACTAAAGAGCTTTAAGGATGTTAATGGATGTGTATGTAAGCGCAGTACAATTGTGCCTAATATTTTGCTAAATAATTTTCTCCACTAAAGTCTAAATACTAATTATGACATCAAGTGTTCTCATAACAGCTGTGTAAAGTAAGTGCTATTTTACTCACTGTCCTCAGATACACAAATTGTATCCAGATTTTTTAGTTTCTTATCTAGTTGTCAATCTGGAATACTGAAGAGTCTGGTCTGAACTTGGAGGGTCCTCTTGTTTGCTTGCTTTCTGAGTGTATTAACAAACAAGTTAAGCAGGGCAGAGTCTTTGAATCTATCTGCTTCATGTTCTCCTTCACACCGTAAACATACATTGTTTGTCTAAGGATGGCTTAGATAAGCAAAGTGGTCTAAAACCCTGACCTGAAGGCTCTTGCTTTTGTTCCAGGGTGATAACCTGATCACTGAATGCCGGTATAACACCAAGGACCGAGCTGTGATGACTTGGGTAAGAAAATGTTAGTCTTAGAATTCATTTTAAGACGGGAAGAAATAACATTTGATTGTAAAAGAAGTAAAATAAAAAGCAAAGTCCGTTCCTATCTTGAGACAAAACCCTGAACTACTTCAGCTTGAAGCATCATTAGGTGAAGTAAGAACTCTGTTAGTGCTTTATCAGGCTTCAAAACCCCAGTGGCACCGCGGCAATAACCGCGGTGTAATTTACTGGTGCTTTGCGGAAGCTTCCCTTCTTTATCTTTTACTTTGTCCCCATCAAAGAGACAAGGCATTAGCTCATCTCTGTATCAGTTGGGCCTACTTGGGTGTTTATTTAGATAAATCCGGACTTCTAAAAGAAGAAGGGAGCATATGAACTCGGAGCTTCTGGCCCAAAGAGAAATGTAGTTCCCCACAGATTTATTGGGGACTTCTGGCAAGCTTTCACGAAATGAATATTCTTGCCTTGCTCAGTCCCTTCTAGGAACACAAGTAGAGGTCATCTCTCTCCAGCTTGTTCTATGAAGGCAAAATCTTCGATCTAAAGCTATATACTAAGGCATGAGCCAGGGCAATGCATACCTCTGGCAAAATATTGACAGATTGCATCCTGTTTTACGTATAAATCTACAGTTATAACTGGTTTGGGTTTAGATAAAGAATATATAAAATCGAATTAAATCAGAAAATATATCCTGCCATCCCATGTTAAGTGACTGAAAGAAGAAGATATGATTTCTCCAAAAGAGGCAGAGAAAAACTTCCTAAAACTTAAGCCTATCCCAGGGGGATGAAAAGGTCATAGCCAGGGATAGGAGAGAACTGCCTGACTCAGAGCAAAGGTGACTCCGATCAAATCTGCTGTCAATGTTAAATTAAAAATATTTGCTCACAATTGTAAAAAATGCAAGGACAACAAACCTACAATCCTACATTTGTGAATGTGGGTGAGGGTTCACGAGGCATTTGGATAAGTGAGGCATTGTGGGGGTTTTTGATTTAAGTTTGGCGGCATGATTGAAGAATGCCCATAGTAAGAAAAATAAATGTGCCTTTTTACAAGTTTCTTTCCTAGGTCATAGCAAATGTGCTGTTGAGTGCTTTCCATGGGTGTTTCCATGGACCTTCCCGTGGACAGTCCGTGGAGTGGACGTCCCATGGGTGTTCCTGTGGGCACTCATAGGGACAGTTTACTCCATTTTGTACTTTCAGAGCTTGACGTCCCACCTTTTGGGTTTTCTCTTTCCAGTGGCGCTTCTGAAGTCTTCTCTCATTTTGACCGTATTTGCCTTCAATTACTTGGCCTTTGACAACTCTAACATCTGTATCGTCTTTCAGTGTGTGACTAATGACTTCTTTGTCTTGAGTAAATATCACAGTTCACCGATTCTTTAATAATTTTTGGTTGAAAACTGGACAATAGAAAATGTTGAGGTACCTCCCGGTTCCTCAGATAGCTGAAGTTTTGACTAAAACAAGGTGGAATATCACGTGTTGCCTGTCACCACTGTGGCACATGGTTGCTGATAATAATATACATAATTGATATATACATAATAATAATATCACAGAAAATTCAGTTCAGCTAAGAAACCACTCCAACAGTACATGGGAGGAAGATGCAGGAGGGTAAGAAATTCAAAGGAGCCGGACCTTCACAGGACCCTCTCTCTCCCTCAAAACCCTGAATAATTCCATCAAAGGGATTTCTTAACATGGGCACATCACCAGGAACCTCTGAGATCTCTACTGTGGCCTGGTTTATATCAGAGCAATAGAACTCTTAAGGGCTTTAATAGGTTATCTAGGAAGGGGACCCCTTAAAGAGTTAGAAATAATACTAATATTTAATGTTTCAATATATTTTGAAAGTTAAGAATTTTGTTAATTAACAATTTTCAAGCCAGCTATTTAGAGGCAGAGGTAAATTGTAGGCTCATGGACAACCTGAGAAACTTAGTGAAACCCGGTGTTAAAACATGTTAGAAAGAGGCTGGATCAAGAGCTTAGTAGTAGCGGTTTGTCCAGCAACTCTGAGGCCCAGATTTGACCCTCAGTACCACAAGAAATAACAAAAACAAGCCTCTCCTTGCAAATGATAACGATTGAATGCATTTCAGAATTGAGTGGATCTGTGTGACACTGTCACCTTTGTCTTCTGTGTCTGAGAACTCTGCAAAATAAAATATCTCATTTTTCAGGGAGGACTAAGCACCAGGAATGAAATGTGTCTCTCATACCTTCTTTATTATCCAAGAGTTAACCTGACCCGGTGCTCCAGCATCCCAGACATCATGGAACAGCTGCAGTTCATCGGCGTGAAGGAGATCTACAGACCTGTCACGTGAGTGGTGTTGGACTATGGGCTTCCAAGAGGGCTCCTGTCTTCATACTGGACAACTACTATATTATAACCATTTTATGTGCTGCCCCTTTGGATTGCTTGGCACTCAGGAGACCAAGTAAACTTGGTTGCCATGTCCAGGGTCCTACAAAACAGCCTTGCAATCAGCAGTTGCTAGGAAGACCTAAGCCATTAGCTGAACTCCTGGGTAAGTTATTACAAGGAAATGATACAAAGGAAAAGCAAAGTTCAGAGCAGCCAAACTAGCAGCAACCTCTCTGGGTTGCCACACAGTGCACAGCCAATTGAGATAATGTCTCTGAATTAGGGTCTCTTAGAAAAGCTCTGTAGAGCAGCTGTGCCAGGCCTTATTCTTGGGATGCTCCCTGTAGTGCAGTCTGCCTAATGTGTGCCCAATTTGCTGACTTGATAATAGAAAGCAAGCATTCAGCACAAAGCACATCGACTATAGTGCCGAGGTATGCTGAGCCTTCTGATAACTTATATCACCTTAGGGAATTCCCAATTATTTAAGTTCCTAGGCAACAGCCAAAAACGAGCCTTTCAAGCAGGTTTTCCCACTTTAGATAGGGCCTTCCTACAGGACTTGGGTTGGCTTCAAATGTGTGATCCTCTTAGCTCTGCCTCCCAGGTTCTGGGATTCTGGTTGTGTGCTTCCATATGCAGGTAAGATCATGATTAGGAAGGCATCAGATTCAGGCCTGCTCCATAAACACTGTGCGTTCATATCAGAGAAACTCGTATGATTAAATACAAAGATTATTCTTTTCTTCTTAAGGTTATATTCTAGACTTTGGGAGGGATATAAGAGACAAAATGGATGGACATTACATTTGAAATAGTAGTAGATGTATTAAAATGGTGAGAAGAAGGAAGGGAGAGAGTAACTGGCCAGCAGAAGAGTCAGAAACTTTCATGGAAGATGGTATTTGATCAGGACACTGCAGGTCGAGGAGCCAGCAACAGGAAGATAGTCAAGGGCATTGGATGCAGAGAGAAAAGAGAACAGTGTGTGTGTGTGTGTGTGTGTGTGTGTGTGTGTGTGTGTGTGTGTGTGTGTGTGTGTGATGAGTCTGAATGTTTGAGCAAGAGGGTGTCTTTGGCTAGCACAGAGTGAAGTACGGCAGAGACTGTAAAGAGGCAAGGTTAGGAGTAGACTGGGCCACAGAGACCACTATATAGTAGTACAAAAAGAAGCCAACATGGCTATGACCCTTTGGCTAGGCCTGCACTGGCTCTCACTCTTCCTAATGCTGCCACCCTTTAATACAGTTCCTCATGTCATGATAACACCCAACCATAAAGTTATTTTGTTGTTACATCATAACTGCATTTTGTGACTCTTGTGGATTATAATGTAAATATCTGATATACAACCTCCAAGGGGGTTGTGACTTAAAGATTGAGAACCACTGGGCTAAGGTGACAAGAAAAGACTGTAGAAGGATAAGATGGAAAAGAGCGAGTCAAAAATTTACTGTGATTGGTCCCTGAAAGCCAAGAGCACCTCGGGCCTAGGTGGTGACACTAGTTTTGACAGGAGAAATGTTGCTACATTCAGGTGTCCAGTTGAAAGTGGCCTCCGCATGGCTAGTTAGCTGAGTGCATCTGAGGGAGCAGCAGGAGGAAGAGGAAGAAGAGCTCAAGGAGCGGCAGCAGGACATCCAGCATGGTGGAATGATGCCAAGGATACATTACAGGAGATGCTAAAAAGGAGTCTGTATTCTCTAAGACATCAGCACAAAGCAGGAGGATGGTTGATGGGAATTTAGAGGCAATGTAATTTGTCTTAACAAGAAGATCTTTCTGATAATTAAAACCTTTGAAAATGAGAAAGACTTATGCAAGTTAGAGAAAACTATGCACAGACTTCTGAGAGGTTTTTAAAGAACAGGATAAAAATAAAAAACACTCAATGAAGACATGATGAAATACAGAAAATATAAACACAATCTAATTTATGTTCCAAATAACACAAGGATCAGAAACTGTGAACTAAGTACTTTATTGTTGATCATGTATAGACATGTTTTCTTCTGTTCCTTTCCGAGCTATGCTGTGACCATGAGAGCATAAGGCATATTCTAGTGATCACAAAACATTTGTATTTGTTACTTAGTAACAGTAGTTACTAAGTATGCTCACATACATGGCTTAATTTAACCTCTGTTGGCAACAGGACTTGGAACAGCTCTGTAGAGGAGAGGACAGAAACTAAGATTAAGAGACTACTCACTACCACAGAGTAGGTCATAAAAGAAAGAGTGTTCCCAGTCTGTACCAGGAAGAACTTTCTGAATGTTTAAACCTTTCAAAATGAAAGATTATGATATAATTTCACAAAGGTACATAGGATCAATAAGATATTAATAGATGTTAGAGCAACACACAAAATATGATTCTGAGATAACACTGAGATAGGGAACAATGAGAAGACTTGGTGGGAACAAGCACTTGCCACCAGGTCTAAGAACCTACATCCAACCCCTGGACGTGTAAGGGCAGGATTTGTTTAAATATTTTGATTGTTGGGTTTTGGCATGTGTGTGTGTGTGTGTGTGTGTGTGTGTGTGTGTGCATGTGTACATGTTGGGTGTGTTGCAATGCTAAAGATCAAATCCCAAGGCTGGCATAGGTAGGCAAGTGCTGTGCCATTGTTTTACATCTCCAGCTTCCCAAATATTGGTGTCGTATTGTTTTTCAATTTAAGTAGATTTTTTTTCTCTTTACTTTTTAGACACTAAACAGGAAATGTGTGTGTGTGCCTGTGTGTGTATGTGCCTGTGTGTGCCTGAGTGTGTGTGTGTGCGTGTGTGTGTGTGTGTGTGTGTGTGTGTGCCTGTGTGTGTGCCTGTGTGTGTGTGCCTGTGTGTGTGCCTGTGTGTGTATATGTGCCTGTGTGTGTGTGTGCATGTGTGTTTAACAAAGACAGAAAAACCAAATGGTCATAGATTTAAAAATGAACGGATGCTTCTTTTTCTTTTTCATTTTTTCTTTTATTGGATACTTGCTTTATTTACATTTCAAATGTTATCCCCTTTCCAGTTCTCCCCTCCACAACTCCCTATCCCATCCCCCCTCCCTCTGCCGCTATGAGGGTGCTCCCCCATCCATCCACCCAATCCCACCTCCCCACCCTGGCATTCCCGTACACTGGGGCATCGAACCCCCTCAGGCCAAAGGGCCGCTCCTCCCACTTATGTCCAACAAAGGACATCCTCTGCCATATATTTGGTCTGAGCCATGGGTCCCTCCATGTGTACTCTTTGCTTGGTGGTCCAGTCCCCAGGAGCTCCGGGGGGTTGGCCAGCTGACGCTGTTGCTTCCCCCATGGGGCTGCAAACCCCCTCAGATCCTTCAGTCCCTTCTCCATTCATGCAGTCCAATGGTTGGCTGCAACCATCCACCTCTGTATTTGTCAGGCTCTGGCAGAGACTATCGGGAGACAACCATATCAGACTCTGTCATCAAGCACTTCCAAGCATCCACAATAGCATCCAGGTTTGGTGACTGTATATGGGATGGATCCCCAAGTGGGGAAGTCCCTGGATGGCCTTTCCTTCAGTCTCTGCTCCACACTTTATTTCCATATTTCCTCCTGTGAGTAATTTGTTCCCCTTCTAAGAAGCACTGAAGCATCCACACTTTGATCTTCCATCATCTTGAGCCTCATATGGTCTGTGAATTGTATCTTGGGTATTCTGAACTTTTGGGCTAATGTGCACTTATCAGTGAGTGCATACCACGTGTGTTCTTTTGTGACTGGGTTACCTCACTCAGGATGATACATTTACACAATGGAGTACTACTCAGCTATTAAAAGCAATGAAATTTTCAGGCAAATGGATGGAACTTAAATGGATGCTTCTTGCTTCATCCTCTATGCTCACCTTGGAGCATCTCCACAGACTCTCTCATTGCCTGATGGGCTTTGCCAATACCCCTAATTTCTATCTTCCCAGGAAATGGATTTTTACCACTTGGAACAGCAGGGAGAATTGCCTTGCAAAACAAGGCTAGCGGGGTGGGCTATCATTACCCAGAAAAATAACATTTTATTTTATGTTCAAATTTATTTTTAAAACAATGAGAAGAGGACCTCTATTCTAAAATGAGATGTTTCAATTTTAATAAACATTTTTTCACTGAGTCCGTCATCATTCAGACATAAGTAATAGTGAAGGCAAAACCAACTAAGTGCAGGATTACAGTCCAGAAGGTAGGACACGGGTTAGATGCCTTGTGATCGCTACTTTGATTAAAATGATGCACTAATAACTCTTTAGGATCCAGTGCTAGAAAAAGAGTACACTCCATCATGTTGCCCCAACTCCTCTCCTCTGTGCTTTTAATATCTTGATGGACTAGACAGGATGTTCTTTGTAAACATTTTGTAGCAATCTTGAGACTTAGATGGTGGTTTGATATCAAAGTTGAAGCATTTACATCTTGACTCGTTTTACTGTTTATTCGAGGGTGGGGGGAAGATGCAGTTTCTTTTTGCCTTCTACAGAGCTGGCAAAGCACAAGGAAAATCAAAGCACTCACAATGATAAGATCAAGAGTAGATGATAAAAGTGCACGGTCTGTGGTCCCACACCCCAGCTTTACATATGTACTGCGGGGAGGCTGTGACCGGAAATGAGGGGAGGCTGTGACCGGCAATGAGGGGAGGTTTGGCAGGAAATGAGGGGAGGCTGTGGCCAGAAATGTGGGAAGGCTTTATCTGGAAATGAAAGAAGGTTGTGATCGGAAAGGTGAAGAAGCTATGAAAGGAAATGTGGAGAGGCAGTGACCAAAACTTCCCTAGATTGTCAGTTCTGGAATCGAGAGGCATTTATAGGTGGTTAGAGGCTTGAACTCACACAAACTTCCTATAAAGAACCAAGCATGGCAGAGCATTTGTTTCAAAAGAAGGCCGAAGCAATCAGCTCAACTCTTGTCCCAAATAAACAATTCGGGCATCACCTGTATGTTACTACAGATTCTTTGTTATATGGATACCGATATGAAGATGAGTAGATTAAATTTAAAAGTGACAGTTTGAGCACTTCTCAAACAAAAGCTAACTGGTTATAATTTTGTTTCCATCTATCTGAACAAAGAAGCTGAATTAAAATAGAACTTTGTTGAATCAAATATATTTTGCTGTTGTTCTAACTCTGAGATGTTATTAGATAAAGGGGATTGAAGCAATCCTAGAGACATTAAGGTATCACAACGAAATTTTGTCACAAGTTTCACTTTTAGGACATACAAAGTGATAATGTACCTTCTATGGTCTCGTTTCTCACACCTTATGTCTATAATTTACAACTTTTGTATTTTCAAGATGTTTAATTTTCCATTTAATAGTGAAACAAACATTGCTACAATAGTTACCATGTGTATTTAAACCAATCCAGTGATTTGTTTTTTATTATTTTAAATTATGTGTATGGGGGAGGTTATGTACACATGAATGTAGATGGTCACACAGGGCAGAGGCATCAGCTCCCCCTGAGCTGAGTTAGAGGCAGTTGTGCACTGTGAGACTTGGATGCTGGGAATACAACTTGGGTCTTCTGAAGAGCAATACATACTCTCAACCACTGAGCCATCTCTCCCCCACTTTCCTGTAGGGTGTAAGTTGTACCACATGGTTTTCTTTAGCCTTGCGGTTTCAAGGTTCCCATCTCTTTTCTTGCTTATTCTGAGGGCTCTGCCCAAAACCTCATCAAACAGATTTGAACCTAGGCTTTCTTCTCACCATACCACAGCTGAAGGGTTAGATGACTCATTTTCTGTACACATACTTTCATATTTTGAGGGGAAAGGGTTGTGGAGTGGGACTGGATGCTCCCCAGTTCAATGTGTACATTGTTTCTGTCTTGGCTTCATTACCACTGTTGGAAGCTACCTTAACTTTGATGGGCTGAATCACTTTCATGGGGAACATGTCAGCTTTGGACCGGGTTGTCCAGTCTCTTGCCACTCTGGAGCCTGCCTCCTGTCTGGGAGACTCCCGCTGGCGGAGTTCTTTCCAGTCATTCACAAGAACATATGAGCAGATTAGGAGACACTACTGAGACTATTTTGCCATCTTTCTCCATTAAGATCAGCTTGTGACGGTCATGGCGTGGTGTCCCATCTTGGTTTTGTTTTCTGCTTCATGACCTGCTTCCAGCTGCCGTGTTTATCTTTTATGTCAATCGCTTGAGGCATCATTTAAAAATCAAGGTGTGCCAATTTTAAATGCAATCTTAGAAAATGTCGTCGATGTCATACCCATCCTATCTAATTAGAACATGAAGAGGTTTGGCAATCCTACCTCCTCCATAAAGTTCTGGGAAGCTGAATGTGTGTGTGTGTAAATTTGTTATTTCCTGTATTTTTTATGCAAGTACAGTTATGGCATGTGCTTCTGTGTCTGGCTCCTTTATGAAGAATGCTTCTGAGATTTGTCCCTGTTTGTGGCGGTATCAGTCAGTGCCTTTTCCTTACTGAGTAATATTCCCAGAGTGGATTCATCCCCTACATGCCTGTCACTATGGAAACACAGTTCCAGTGAGCTGTAAACGTTCACGCCACATCAAGGGCTACTGGGACCACTGCACCCCTTCCCAGCCAGCCTGCATGTCCCTTGTTTGGTATGTTGCATCCCCAGACCATTCTGCAGCTAATCTTCAGAAGTACAGCAAGAAAGGTCGTTCCCTGGAGTCATTTGTGAGTCTGTGAGATTCCTTTTTGCTTTTTGATACATGTTTTGTATATTGTCCGATTGGACTGTTTGTTTTCTTATTGAATTATAAGTGCTCTTTATATTGTGGATACTCATCGTTAGATACTGAGCCACAGGTCATTTCTCTATATATTCCATTCTATCTATGGTTTCATTTTCATTGTTTCACTGTGATTGTCAAGGTTCTGTCTGTCATTTTGTGTCTCGTTTTGACTTTTGTAATCACCTCCATGCAATCTTTGTAAACTGTACATCATTTTCCTCTCTGAAACTTTATAGTTTACCTTTCACATTTCGACAGATGATTCATTTTGATTATATTTTTCTTATAGAATAAGGCAAATTTAAAGCTCGTTGGTTTTCAAAGAACCATTTTGTATCTTTAAGTTTTTCAAACCCTACTTTCAATGATGGTTCTTAAATGTTTTAATCTTCATGTAACCCACCACCCACCAGAGGTTGTGGAAAAGAAAGGATACAGGGTGGGGGAAGTGGACCTGTTTAGAAACGTTCTCAGCAACTCAACTTCCATCAATGTTGTCTGGGAATTGGCAGTTCAGTTCACAGGTTTGCAGGTGGCAGAGCTCAACTCACTCTCAAACAGCTCACAGGTACACCAGCAATCCAGTTCGGTAGAGTCTGGTTAGCAACAGTGGTGGCACTGCCTAGCAGAGACAGCCGGACCTCAGCCTTTGGCTCAAGTCAGCAGGAGGGACCAGAGAGGAACACCAAGAGAAGCTTTTGGCTGTGAATGGTCAGTGAAGAAGAGAGTCCCACAAGCAACAAGCATTGCACAGCTAGCTGTACCAGCAAGCCAAGCTCTGTCTCTATTGCTCCATAGAGTCCCATTATAGCATCACGTGTGCCTTGTCTCAGCACGGGTCTTGCCCCAGCAAGTGCATCCAATCAGCCCAAGTCCTTGGAAACAGCAACAAACTGCAGCACACCACCAGAAGTTTTTTGGTGCGTTTCTCTCTAGGCCTCCCGACAAATGTAGCTCAACTACACAATGTAAGGCAGAGCATACTCGTGTGGTTAGCAAAGAATCCTTCATCAGGTGTCCTTTCACGCGCTCGCTTTAGCAGAACATCCTCTCTCCTGTGTCTGCTTCAGCGAAATGATCCTTATGAATTTGCCTTAGCCTTTCACACCTGTGTCCACTTTAACAAAATATTCCTTCATGTGTTCGCCCAGCAAAACACCATCCAACTGACTTTCCAAAGAACCCTTAAGTTTCTGTTTTACTATTTAGTGAAAGAAAACTGCCTTTAAGGTATTTTTCAGTGTGTGTGTGTGTGTGTGTGTGTGTGTGTGTGTGTATGTGTGTGTGTGTGTGTAGGACAATGTGCAGGGGTTAGTTATTTCCTTCCACCTTGTGAGCCCCAGGTATAGAATTTACACTGTAAGGCTTGGTGACAGGCATGTGTGCCCTGAACCATCTTGGAGTCCTGAAACCCACCTTTTTACCATGAAATTTGGAATTTTAGTTATTTGATGATACGTTGACTCTGGAAGGGACTCTATTTCATGGCTGTGTATGTATGATACTTCAGTACCACACTTGACTATTATAGATTTAAGTAGGAAAATAAAGTCTGTAAACTCCTATTTGTTGTTACCCTTTCCCAAATTAATTTGATACTCTAGGTTCATTATATTTTTATAGAGATGATTAAGACAATCTGTTAGTTTCTTAAAACAAATAACCAAACAAAAACCTACAAACCCTACTTGGATGTGCTATAGAAATCTCAGGACATGCAGAAGGAAATGACTAGCCACCAAATAAAGACTAGACATCCCCAATTAGCAATCTAACATCCCCTGTTTCCAACCCTGGACAAGAAGTTTAAGAAACAAAGAAGCAAGCAAGCATTAGAGACCAGTGGGGATCCATGCGGTGTATGGAGCCCTCTGCGAACATGAAGTGCTGCACTCATTCAAGCACTTTCTCGCTTTCCTCAGTTCTGTTTTATAGTTTCTAGTGTAAATGTCCTTCACCTGTTTTGTAAATAATATTTTAATACCTTCCTGTGCTAATCATTAAGCTGACTGCAATTTTCAAAGCTTGGTATTTCTCTAAATTGTCTATAGATTAAGCTTATCTTTATGTAGTTGTTCACATGCTTAATAATTTCAGACTGTCTCTAACTCTTTAATATCCTTGTCAGTGTGACTGGTCAGGATGTTTAGGACCATGCATGCAGCTTGACTACTGAGGCCTGACCCGGTCGCAGGTGTCTGAGTTGGATCCCTGAATACCTGACCTGTGTCATCAGCAAATACCTCCACTCTTACTAGTTGGAACTTAAAAAATCTACCAGCTCTGGGAGCTCTCCAATTTTTTTAAAAATATTTCCCTAGTTCCTCTTTGTCTATCTTGTGCGATTTCATCCCGCACTTAGTTGTCCCTAATATGGACTTAAAGAGCAATCTGTATGCCAGGCCCCCTGTTCTCTACATGGAAACTCGTCACCTCTGACTCCCTTAACTCTGATTTTTGTCTCTTGAATTCCTTGCGATGGTCATTTTATTGTTGGAAATTCTCCTTTCTGTATTGTGATCCAAGGAGTGCTCACAGGCAGAGCTCTGGAATGAACACAGCGTTCAGACGTGACATGTCTTCATTTCCTCTGGGTCAGAGTTTTCTCATGCCTGTTTTCCAGTCTCCTAAGCAGGCACTCTGTACCGCTCTGTTCATGTGTGTTGGCTTTTTCCCCCCTGCACAGTAAGCTGGTGTTAGTTGCTCCATGTGGCCAGGAGTGAAAGTCTATTAATGAACATTCTGTTTGTTTTACTAATTTTTGACCATATGTTTATTTGTGCTATAGAAGGCAGTCTGTAGTGCTATTCATTCGGCTGTATGGACCCGGGGCTGCTTCTTGGCTGGGTTAACCCACTTCCCTTCCTTCTCCCCACACCTCTTCCTGCTCCTAAGAACGACTCCAGCGGGAAGACCTTTAAAAGAACAGTGTGGTTCCAGGCAGATAAGAAGTCTAACAACTTACACATACAGGATATTTTCTTCCATCTGGTTTTATATTACATGGAGCAGGAAAGCCATGTCTAAAGTCATTAAATTTTAAATGCTTCCCTGAGTCAACTGAATTTACAAATAAAATTGTTAATGTTATGCAGAAAAAAATTAAAATACAAAATTAAAATATTGTGTGTTGCTGTAAATTTTGCTGTGTTATAAGACAAGCATACCTCAGAGTTTAAACTCAAGTTACAAAGGAAAATGATCCATCAGTACTAAAGTATAGTATTAACACAATTTTTTCAAATCAACTACAGTGATTATTGGTATTGTTTACTTACTTATAAGTGTGTCTAGGTAGACACACCCTGTACTTACTCGGGTGTTTTAGTTTCTGTAAGATTCTCCCTTCTTCTAACTTGACCCTACCCCAGTGATAGCAGGCTCATACATTATTCTTCATTTGTTTATTTGTTTTTTGTTTCCAAGATAGAGTAGCCCTGTGTAGCCCTGGTTTGCTCTGTAGACCAGGTTGGCCTCGAACTCAACTCCAAAGTGCCGGAAAAACAGGCAAGATCCACCAAACCCCGTCGGTACTTGTTACTTTCAGGGTGAATGTTTCTGCTAGAAGGCATAGACTTTTTTTTTCCCAAGCAAATAATTAGCATATTTGCTTTTGTTAAGGCTTCTCTCCTTCTCTCATGGTTCTGTAGGGATTTGAATTGCACTCTTAGAGAAGCTGGAAAGGTTAGAGGTGACAAAAAGGACATTTATTACCAGGGGTGGAGAGAGACAAAGTATGTGGCAAAGAGGCTCAGGGAGACTGGTACTGCGTTTTCAGATTCCCAGTCTTCAAGCCTCATCTCCAAGGCATGAACCATTGGGTTTGCTCCCGTCCTCTGGTTGTCCTACCAGCTCATGTAACTTCCACTCTTTTCTTTCTGTGAACTCTCCATAAACATTAACTTAATGTTTTTTTTTTTTTATAGAATCAAAGATTTTAAAGTCATCTCTGCAGAATGCTTACAGTGTTCACTTTGGCCAGCAAAGCTGCACAAAAGTCAATTTTAGAACTTTAATCACATCAAATGCCTTAGTAAAAGTTCAGGCGTCCCCTTGTGGTCTTTCCTGGGATTGCAGGCAGATACTTCCAGTGCCCATCCTGCAATTCCTGTATTCCATTTACATACATAGTTTAAAATTTTTTTGCAACATATACATCTTCTCCCTTCAAAGGTAAATGTTATTATAATATTTAATATCAAATTAACTTATAATAAGTAAAATAAATAATAAATATCATTAAATAAAACTAGGAGCAAATTTTAAATGCAGAATATGCAAATTTAACAGGCTTCTTTCCAATCAAGGTCTGCTCTACCGCAATTCTTGGTTATATGTCACCAGAATTTGCTGAGAAAATGCTATAGGTCTGAGAAAACTGTGTGATATATTTAATGTAGAGAGATGCAGATTATTCCTAAGTTACTGGACTCAATTTTAAAGACAGTGTGAAGTAATGCATTTAAGACTCTACAAAGAAATTTTTACTTTAGTTGGGGGTGGGGGAGGTGAGGGCTGAAGGATATAACCCTGCTCAAATCCTACCCACTCTTCTCATGGTCTCGCTTCTTAGACTAGAGAAAAAGAATGTTCAAATTTGACCTGAAAATATTACTTTTATAATCCCTCCCCTCAGATCCATTGCACTGGCCTAGCTTATTTAAAATGGTGACACCCACTGTGCCTCAGGTTAGACAACAAATGGTCAGAGTGTCTTGGCCATGTGTTTAGACTGGATTCCTCCTCAGCAGGCAGGAATCTGTGATTACCAACAATCACCAAATCACCCTGCGGGCTATCACAAGTCTGACACCTAGTGGTCACTCATGGCAAGCTCATGTAACAGCTGTAGGTTAGTTAAGGGAAAGTTTTGGCTGCATAACTTATGCTTTTCTTTATCCAGAAGCCAATAGTATACAATATTGACAGGAAGCAGTCTCCTGAATAGCCTTTCAAGGAGGCTAAAACCCTCTTGTGTTACCTTTTCATTCTTTGCCATTTAAAACCAATGTGCCTGTTTTTAGGGTGTCTGTGGAAGCAGAGTATATTGTGTGTGAAGTATAATTTTCTCAGTATATGTATATATTTTTGACACAGGGTCACATGTGGCCCAAGGCTGGTCTTGAACTCTCTGTGTAGTGAAGGTTAGACTTGAACTATTTATCCACCTTCTGTCTGGATGCTGGGGTTACAGGCAGAGGCCACCACAGATAGCTTCCATGCTTTTAATGCTGATTCAGAACTAACTCTTTTGTACTGGTTTTCTCAAGCAGCCAAAGCAGGAGATCTGCTGCTGAGGCACCCATCCCCACTGGGTATTCTACACTTTGTACCCGGTACAGTAACGTTCAAGAACGTAGACTGTTCTTAATTATATCATTAGAACAACATCCTGTTTAGACATTACCTCTTATGTTAGGGTGTTCAGTGGAATTCTCAAACCCTGGGAAAGCTTTCTGAAGAAAATTAATCTGCCTAAAAGTTAAAATTCCCATGCTCTGATGGAGGGCACTATATCCACCTACATAGGCAGAGCACTAACTAGATTTAGTGGATTATAAACAAGGGAAAGAAAAAGGCATGAAGTTGGGAGGGGTGTGCTGGGGATGAGGGTGGAGAGGTGAAATGGATATAAAGGTATAGATAGTTATATGTTGTTTTGTTGTATATATGTATGAAATTTTCAAGAGTAAAGAAAATTTGAACAAAAAGAATTTCTCTAAAAACAAAAGGATGCAAAAACAAAACACCGAGCAACAAAATTTGATCGAGCAACAAAATTTAATCAACGTGTGTAACTGAAAATTACAAATAAAAATTACATATGATTTCACCTAAAATAGTAAAAACAAGAAATAGAAACTTGTGTCTAAGGAAAAATCATTCTTTTAGAAGCCTCCGTATTTGTTCACTAGAGAGATCGTTCAACAGTTAAGAGGGAACCATGTTCATTTCTCAGCATCCAAATGTCGGCTCATCACCACTTGGTTCACATCCATACATGCAGACAAAGCACTCATACACTTAAAATAAATAAGTGTAAAAGGGAAAAAAATTCCAACTTTATTTGGACTGGATTTCTCCTAACAACTAGTGATTCCCTAAGTGTTTATATGGGGTTATTTTTATATGTGAAAAGTGAACATGCATAAAGTCTATGTTAAAATGATAAAACACTTCAGGAAATATAATGTAATGCAATTGTGATCATTTAATTTCAGGACATGGCCTTTCATTATCAAAAGCCCTAAGCAGTACAGAAACCTTTCTTTCATGGATGCAATGAACAAGTTCAAATGGACAAAAAAGGAAGGGCTGTCCTTCAACAAGCTCGTTCTTAGCCTGCCTGTGAATGTGAGATGTTCTAAGACAGACAACGCAGAGTGGTCGGTAAGCCCAGCTTTTCATCCTCTGGGAACCTGGTTGTCACAGTTTACCTGATTCCCAAAAATGAAAATTTAAGCTTCAGACATTTATCTATAAACTAGTGGTCGGGGTGTCCTTTGATGTTTGATTATGTAATTTGTTCAGCGATCATTTGAGGTGACAGACAACCTCTGATTCCCGAGAGCTCCCTTTGAAGAGAGATGTTTATTCTGAAACTTTAGTTGTGAAATGGTCATGCATGGGGCAGCTTTAGATACCATGGGGACCAGCCTGCCTGGGACAGCTTTAGACTCCATGAGGACCTGCCTGTAGCTCTTTCCAAGGACTCTTGGCTCCTTTTACTCCACCCCCTCCCTGCCAGGCCTAGAGTTTCTGCATCCTTTGATGCTTGGCTTCTTCAGCAAACACAGCCTATCCCCTAATCTCCAGCAGAAGTGGAGGTGACCAGGCAGGATCTTGCTATGATAAGATGATGTGACTATGACAACATACAGAACAACAGTTCTCAGCCTGTGGGTCACAATCCCTTTGGATATTCTGCATGTATTTATATTATGATTCATAACAGTAGTAACATTAGAGGTATGATGTATCAATGAAATAATTTTATGGTTGGGGGTCACCACAACATGAGGAATCATATTAAAGGATCTCAGAAGGTTGATAATCACTGATACAGAAGAGTTTTTTCGGAGGCTTACAGTTTCAGAGGGTTAAACCCTGACTATTATAACGAGGAACCTGGCAGGTATGGTGCTGGAGCGGCAGATGAGAGATTACATTCTTATCTAAGTAGAAGTGGGAAGGAGAGAGGGAGGGAGGGAGAGAGAGAGATGGAGGGAGGGGGAGAGAGAGATGGAGGGGGGGAGAGAGATGGAGGGAGGGGAGAGAGAGAGAGAGAGAAAGAGAGAGAGAGAGAGAACTGACCGAAACCTCAAAGCCCACTCGCAGTGACACATGTACTCCAACAAAGAAAAATAAGCCACACCTTTTGATCCTTTTCAAACAGTTTCACCAACCAAGGATGAAGTATTCAAATATATGAGTGTTGGAGTCCCTTCTGATTCAGACTGATGAAGGAAGCTAGGCCACAGCCCTGCTCTTATATGGCTGCTCACAAGAATGGCCTTTTTTCTTTTTCAGATTCAAGGCATGACAGCAATACCTCCTGATATCAAAAGGCCTTATGAAGCAGAACCTCTGGTGTGCGAGAAAGCAGCTTCCCCACCTCTACACGGCATTTTCTCCCTCCGCTTGCTCACGTGCGCTCTGCTTCTTGGAAGTATGCTGAGCAGCCAGGGCTTGTGACTTCTGTCATACTCGAGTCTGGAATATGTGACTGTCCCTTAAAGTCAGGTTAAAGACCATGTTTATGTGAGGCCTGGAGAGATGGGTGGGTACGAAGAGCCTGGACACTTAAATTTCTGCACACACAAGTTCTTTCTGTTTTCCTTCCCAGGCTACCTAAGCCATGTCACTGTGGTTCTCTGGGTTTCTCGACCAAAGTTGATGTTCCGTGTATATGATTAGTAGAATAAAAATGGACCTGGTTTATCCACTTAGCAAGCCAGCACATCAAGTGGAAAGCAAAGAGTCTTTAATTTTTCAGAATTCCATGTGATTTCAACATGACACTCAACATCCTTCTCACAAACATGCTGACCTTAATAACACTAGTGGACTTACTCTCCGATCCCATTTGCTCTTCATCCTTTCTGGGTGTAACTCGCCAGGGTGAGCATAGCCCTCTCTTCGACAGGTCCCAGTCCCTGTGGTTTCTCTGATTTTACTCATGGTCCTCTGACCTCAGTGTTTATCTCTGCATCTTTGGCTTCCTCCATCCACCAAGTCTGTTGATACCCAAGCCCACATCAAAGTATTTCCCAGTCTTTCTAGCACTGTCCAGCCGAATGTGTTTCTTACTCTACAACTCTCTTAAAGAAGAGAGATGTGAGTAAGTGTGGGGATGATGGGGGCTGATTGTTAACTGGGGAAGAAAATGGAGAGCAGTGAAGGGTTCTAGATGGGGTGAGATCCCCAAGACAGGAGGCAGGGCCACAGGGTCTGTAAGGTTCCTCACCACTCAGTGCTACCCTCTGGGTCGATCTGAGTCCCATGTCCTATAACAGATTCATTTTTATATTAGTTAATAAACTGACTTCCAATACAAAACTGCCACCAACTGAAGGTCTTATTCTTTTGGTTCTCTTTGTATTATCTGCCTAAATCTTGTTTTATGTCCTATCTTCATCCATTAAGCTGAATGTCTGGATCAAATTCACAAGCTTAAAGGAATAAAGGTTTTATATGGTGTCTTATGTGATTCATGAGAGAATCAAGTTGTTGTGTACTGATGTCAATAAAATCAGCCGAGAAACTGTATTTTTCCACTTTAAGCCCTTTCTGTCTTACAAATATCATCTATATTGTCATTTAAATAAATATTCTGCTTTAGAGTCTTCACTTCTTGATTCAAAGAATTTTTACACTTGAGGAAATATCGACCTATTTTGTGTCTAATTTTACTTATTTTTATTTGTATGTATGGTCTGTATCAGATTCTATGATTTTTTTCCTATATATTTTTTCATTTGACTGTTTGCCTGAGGAATATGATCACCTCAGACACACCTATTTGAAATTTCATGTTTATTTCTACTTCAGAATGTCTGGGATCTGAAGTATCAAAACCAAATGGCTTCTGTTGGGAGTGATTCAGTACTGTGTTTAGTCATTGTTATTTATTATAACTTACTTCTTGTTATCGTGCTTGGTAAGTGAGGTGAGCACTGTAAGCATGAAGCACTTCAGAAGTGTGCATGAGGAGCCAGCCCAGGAGACCTCTTCCCACTGCCATTGCGGGGCACAAAGCTGGAGCTATGTTCTCCTAGTCCTTGTGACTATATAGCCCACATATAGAGTGGGATTAGGAGAGATTAGGCCGTGAGAATACCATGCAGTACTCACATCCCGTGATGCTAAGTAGAGCCTCTGAAACTGCCTGTGCTTACTCTTTTTCACAGTCTTTGCGATGCTGCCTTGGTCAACATTAGCTGCTTCCTAAGACTGTCTGTCATGGAAGCCTGACACCTGAGGAAGAAGAGAATCCAAACAGATGAGATGACCTCTGTTTTGATCCTCACCTACAGGGCCTGTGAGGGAGACATGAAATTCAGAATTCATCCTGGTGGTGGGGACCTTGAATGGTAACACTCTTCTGAACATGTTCAGGGACCTAGCAGTGAGAAGAGCGATGATGCAGTTAGCTGAGACAGAAATGGCGCAGCTTTGATGTGACCCTGATTCTAATGGCTGCAGAGACCAAGGGAAGGACACTTGGAAGCAGGAATAAACACATTATACAGTTTGTTTAATCAAACTCGCTACTGAGCATGAGGGATATTTCTGGCTTTCTATGTGCTGAGCATCATTTCACGTTCTTATAAGAAAAAAAATTAATAGTCTGAGTATCTCTGTAGAACTGGTTCAGTATAAGAGGAATCAGGGAAACAATCACATCATGTCCATGAACTCTGGTGAATATTGATAGCTGTCCATCAGCTTTTCTTCACATTCTGAAACATTTTTTATTTATTCACTTTACATCTCAATATCAGCTCCCCTTCTCCCTCTTGTCCTTTGGGAAGGGAGAGATACCTCTCTAGGTATCGCCCCCACACCAACTATAGCCCTTCACCACCCCACCCCACCCTTGACCTTGTGGGATGATGAAACATCTTCTGGGTATATGTAGAGGAGTGGTATAGTTGGGTCTTGAGGTAGAACTGTTCTCAAATTTCTGAGAAACCATCAAACTGACTTCCAGAGTGGTTTTACAACTTAGCACTTCCACCAGCAATGCAGGAGTGTTTCCCTTGCCCCACATCCTCACCAGCATGTGCTAGCACTTGAGTTTTTGATCTTAGCCATTCTGCTGGGTATAAGATAGAATCTCAGGGTCATTTGGATGAACATTTCCCTGATGACGAAGGATGTTGAGCATTTCTTTAGGTGCTTCTCAGCCATTCAAGATTCCTCTCTTGAGAATTTTCTGTTTATCTCTGTATCCCATTTTTGCTGGTGTCCAACTTCTTGAGTTCTTTATATATTTTGGATATTATCCTTCTATCAGGTGTAGAGTTGGTTAAAATCTTTTCCCAACCTGTTGGCTGCCATTTTGTCCTATTGGCAGTGTCCTTTGACTTACAGAAGCTTTTCAGTTTCATGAGGTCCTATTTATCAATTCTTGACCTTGGAGCCTGAGCCATTGGTGTTCTGTTCAGGAAGCTGTCTCCTGTGCTGCTGAGTTCAAGGTTATTCCCATCTTTCTGTTCTATTAGATTTAGTGTGTCTAGTTTTACATTGGGGTCTTTGATCCCTTTGAAGTTGAGTTTTGTGCAGGTGATAAATATGGATATATTTGCGTTTTTCTACATGCAGATGGCCAGTTTGACCAGCACCATTTTTGAAGATGCTCTTTGTGTTCCATTCTTCGGTTTTGGCTTCTTTGTCAAAAATCAAGTGTCCATAGGTGTGTGGGTTTATTTGGGTGTCTTGATTCGAATCCACTGATTAACCTGTCTGTAGGCAGTTTTTATTACCATTGCTCTGTAGTACGGCTTGAAGTCACACTTCTTTTACTGTTCAGGATTGTTTTAATAATCCTAGGTTTTTTATCATATGAAGTTGAGAATTGAGTTCTTTCAAGGTCTAAAAGAGTTGTTTTGGAATTTTGATGGTTTCCATTGCATCTGTAGATTGCTTTGGTAAGATGGCCATTTTCACTATGTTAATCCTACTGGTCCATGAGCATGGCAGGTCTTTCTACTTTCTGATATCTTTCTCAATTTCTTCCTTCAAATACTTGAACTTCTTGTCATACAGGTCTTTTACTTGTTTGGTTAGAGTTACACCAAGATATTTTATACTACTTATGACTATTGTGAAGGGTATTGCCTTCCTAACTTCTTTCTTAGCCCATTTATTGTTTGTATAAAGGAGGACAACTGATTTCTTTAATATATTTTTTTATCCAGCCACTTTCCTAAAGGTGTTCAACAGTTGTGTGAGTTTTCTGGAAGAATTTTTTGGTGTCACTTATGTATTCTATCATATCATCTTTGAATAGAGATAATTTGACTTTTTCCTTTCCAGTCTGTCTCCCCTTGATCTCTTTTAGTTGTCTTATTGCTCTAGCAAGAATTTTAAGTACTATATTGAATAGGAAGAGAGTGAACAGCCTTATCCCTGATTTTAATGGAACTCATTTAAGTTTCTCTCCATTTAAGTTGATGTTAACCATTGGCTTGCTATATATTGGCTTTATTGTATTTAGATATGTATCTAGAATTCCTGATCTCTCCAAGACTTTTAACATGAAGGGGTGTTGGATTTTGTCAAAGGCTTCTTTAGCATCTAATGGGTTAATCATGTGGGTTTTTTCTTTTAGTTTGCTTACATGGTGGATTAAGTTGATGAACTTTTGAATATTTAATCATCCCTGAATTCCTGGGATGAAGCCTACTTGATTATAGTATATGATGTCTTTTTGGATTCAGTTTGCAAGGATTTGATTATTTTTTTCATTAATGTTCATAAGTGAAATTGGTCTGAAATTCTCTTTATATCTTGATTCTTAGTGGTTTAGGGATCAGGGTGACTGTGGCCTCATTGAATGAGTTTGGCAGTGTTCCTTCTGTTTCCATTTTGTGTAATAGTTTGAGAAGTATTGGCATCAGCTCTTTTTCGAAAATCTCATAGAATTCTACATCTGGCCCTGGGCTATTTTTGGCTGGGAGATTTTAATGACTGTTTCTATTTCTTAGGGGTTATAGAGCTGTTTAAATAGTTTATCTGATCTTGACTTAGCTTTGGTAATTGGTATCTGTCTAGAAAAATCACCCATTCACTTATATTTTTCAATTTTGTGAAGTATAGGTTTTTGATATAAGATCTAATCATTCTTTGAATTTCCTCAGTGTCAGAAATGAAAATATCTCCTTTTTCATTTCTGATTTTGTTAATTTTGGGTACTTTTGCTCTACCATTTAGTTAGTTTGTCTAAAGATTTTTCTATATCATTGATTTTTCTCTAAGAACCAGCTCTTGGTTTCATCGATTCTTTTTATTGTTCTCTTGGTTTCTCATTTATTGAGTTCAGCCCTGATTGTGATTATGGCCTGCCATCTATTCCTCCTGGGTGTGTTTACTGCTACTGCTTCTGCTTCTCCTTCTCTTTCTCCTCCTCCTATTCTTCCTCCTCCTTTTTCTTTCTAGACCCTTCAGGTGTATTCCTTTTTTTATTGGTTATTTTATTTATTTACATTTCAAATGTAATCCCCCTTCCCAGTTTCCCCTCCATAAACCTCCTACCCCACTCCCCTCTGCCCCTACTATTATGAGGGTGCTCCCCTATGCACCTGCCCACTCCTGCCTCACTGCCCTAACATTCCACTACACTGGGGCATTGAGGCTCCACAGTACCAAGGGCCTCCCCTCCCATTGATGCCTTCAGTTCTTCCTGTAACTCCTCCATTGGGGTCCCTCTGCTCAATCTGATGGTGGACTGCAAACATCTGCATCTGTATTGGTCAAGCTCTGGCAGAGACTCTCAGAAGACAGCCATACCAGGCTCCTGTCAGCAAGTACTTCTTGCCATCAGCAATAGTGTCTGGGTTTGGTGTCTGCAGATGAGATGGGTCCCTAGGTGAGGCAGTCTCTGGATGGCCTTTCCTTCAGTCTCTGCTTCACTCTTTGTCCCTGCATTTCCTTTAGACAGGAGCAATTCTGTGTTAATATTTCTGAGATGGGTAGGTGGCTCCATCCCTCAACTGGGGGCCATGCCTAACCTCTGGATATGGTCTCTACACATTCTCTCTCTCCTTTGTTGGGTATTTCAGCTAATGTTATCCCCACTGGGTCCTGGGACCCTCTTGCTTTCCTGTCATCTGTGGCTTTCTAGTGGTTACCCCCAGTTCCCAATCTCCCACTGCTACACCCCTGAGATGTACAAGAGGGTCAGGTGTACTCTTAATTAATTTGTATGAGAACTCTCCAATTTCCTTATGAAGGCACTAGTGCTATGAACTTTCCTCTTAGCACTGATTGCCTTGTGTCCCCATAGGTTTAAATATGTTGTGCCTTCATTTTCATTGATTTCTAGAAAGTCTTCCATTTCTTTACTTCTTCCCTGATCCATTTGCTTAGCAAACCTACTTCCTGCCTGTCTATCTTTGTTACTGAGCTGTGTTTCGTGTATACAGAAGAATGATGGATTTTATTCACACATACACTCTGTTAGTGTGTGTCTTTTTACTGGGGAATTGAGTCCATTGATGTTGAGAGATATTAATGTCCAATGGTTGTTACTTTCTGCTATTTTGATATTGGTTGTGCTAGTGTGTGTGTGTGTTTCTCTTCTATTGATTTTAATGGTATGAAATTATTTATTTCTTGTGTTATCTTGAGTGTAGTTAGCTTCATTGGGCTGGAGTTCTAGTATCCTCTGTACGGCCGAATTAGTGGAAAGATATGGTTTAAATTTCTTCTTGTCATGGAATATTCTGGTTTCTCCATCTATAGTGGTTGAAAGTTTTGCTGGCATAGTAGTTTGGGCTGACATGTGTGGTCTCTTAGGGTCTGCAGGACTAATACCCGGGCCCTTCTAGCTTTTGAGAGTCTCAAGTGAGGAATTGATGTAATACTGATAGGATTGCCTTTATATGTTACTTGGCCTTTTCCCTTTGCTGCTTCTAAATTTTTTCTTTGATCTGAATATTTTGTGTTTTGATTGTTATGTGGCAGGAGAATTTTCTTTTCTGGTCCAACCTGTTTGGTGTTCTGTAAGCTTCTTGTACATTTATAGGCATCTTTTTCTTTAGGTTGGGGAATTTTTCTTCTATGATTTTGTTGAGAATATTTTCTGGGCCTTTGAGCTGTGAATCTTCTTCTATTCTTATTATTCTTAGGTATGTGGTCCTTTCATACCCCTCCAAATTTCCTGGATTTTTTGTGTCATGAACTTTTTAGATTTTTGGATTTTCTTTGATCAACATAATGATTTTCTTCTATTGTATCATCTGTAGCTGAGATTCTTTCTTCCATATCCTGAATTCTGTTGGTGATGTTCGCATCTGTAGTTTTTTTCTCTTTCCTAGGTTTTCCATCTTCAGGATTGCTTTGGTTTCTGTTTTCTTTATTGCTTCTATTACCCTTTTCAGGTCTTGGACAATTTTATTCATGTCCTTTATCTGTTTGATTGTATTTTCCTATATTTCTTTATAATTATTTGTTCTTCTTTTAATGCCTCTACCCATTGGAATGTATTTTTCATGTATTTGAATGTCTTTCGTGTATCTATTCATTTCCTCTTTTAAGGCTTCTATCATCTTTATAGGGTTGGATTTAAGATCCTCTTCTTGTGCTTCAGTTTTATTAGGATAGCCAGGGTTTGCTGAAGCAGGATAGCTGGGTATTGTCCTAGGTCTTGTTGATTGAGTTCTTATGCTATCCTTCAGGCATCTGGGTTTCCCTGATATTTGCTGGATGATCCTGATGGCAGCAGTACTTCTTGGGAAGATGGGGGAAACCGTGGACCAGACAATGAGGTCAGGGTACCCAACTTGGCTGGCTGTGCCTCAGGCTGATCTTACTGCCAAGGGATTGGTGGGGCAACATTCCAAGCTGATAGTTCTTGGGGTCTCCACAGGCCTCCATGGGGAATCAGGACACTCTTGAGGTCTTACAAGGCTCCTCAGAACCAGAGAGTAAGCCCAGAGCCGGATAATGGAGTTCAGGGAGTTCAGGGGATCTCATGAAACTCACCTCTCCAGGCTGTGTCCTGGGTGGCCCTAACTGGGATGGGATTAGTAGAGCAGGAATCCAAGCTGCTTAGTCCTGGGCTCTCGAAGACGTCCACCTTCTTCACATTTTTTACATCAACCTATTTATCTATTTACAGAGAGTAAATTATTTAAGTGTGATCAAAGAATAACAATCATGGAACCAGGATGAAGGGTGCAAGCATTCGTTGGATTATTCCCCGCAATTATTTTGTCTGGAAGTATTTCAAAATGAGAGGTTACAAATGCTAAATAGAGAACAAAACAGCCAATGTTGACCTGATCCAAGGCCCATGCAGTGAAGAGGGCCCTGCCCTATGTAGTGTCCCCACATTTGTGGATGACAAAGAAAGTGGCTGTACAGTTTGCTTAACAGGACTCACTGCTGATCATGAAGGCTTTGTCACAAGATGCACACGGAAGTAGAAGAGCTGATTTCTGATGTCTAGTTTTTTCCTTGTCACTAAGTGAATGTGTTAGCATCCAGAAAAGAAGGGGTGAATAATCAAGAGAGGGGCAGAACTGAAATTGTTCTATCAAGAAATGGAACTGCTTCTTGTTTGTTTGTTTTTATGGGACAGAATCTCACTATGTTGCTCCGGCTGGCCGGGAACTCAGTATGTAGAATAGGCTGGCCTTGAACTTACAGAGATCCTCTTGTCTCTGCCTCCAGAATATTGGGATTAAAGGCATGGACCATGATGCCTGGCAGGACCACTTTTTCAAGAGCAAAACCTATCCTTTTTCATGGTTGTATGGATGAATCACGATTAACGTATTTTCTTTCTGTTAAGAGTTTGAACACACAGGAGACTAAGGACAGTGTGGAAATCCACATTGTTGCGCCCACTGGAATCTGCACAGGATCTGGCAAAGAGTACAAAGTTAAAATGATAACAGCTTCTCATTTCATTTCAACCTTTAATGTTAGGTCATTTCTAGGGGGAATGTTGTCTAGAAGTTACAGACCGTTTTTAATGAGTTGGGAAAATAAAACAAAACCAAAAGTTGCAAGGTCTCTTTAAATGTGTAGTTGTGTGGCTGGTTTTGTGTGGCAACTTGACATAAGCTAGAGTCATCAGAGAGGAAGGAGCCTCAGTGGAGGAAATGCTTGCATGAGATCCAGCTATAAGGCCTTTTCTTAATTAGTGATTGATGGGGAAGGCTCAGCCCATGGTGGGTGTTTTCATCCCTGGGCTGGTGGTCCTGGGCTCTATTTAAAAAACAAACAAACAAACAAACAAACAAACAAACCAGACTGTCTTAGTTAGGGTTTTACTGCTGTGAACAGACAACATGACCAAGGCAAGTCTTATAAAAAAACAACATTTAATTGGGGCTGGCTTACAGGTTCAGAGGTTCAGTCCATTATCATCAAGGTGGGAGCATGGCAGTATCCAGGCAGGCATGGCGCAGGAGGTGAGAGTTCTATGTCTTCATCCAAAGGCTGCTAGTGGAAGACTGACTTCCAGGCAACTAGGGTGAGGATGTTATGCCTACACCCACAGTGACACACTCATTCCAACCATGTCACACCTATTCCAACAAGGCCACACCTCCAGATGGTGCCACTTCCTGGTCCAAGGATATACAAACCATCACACAGACTGAGCAAGCCCTTAGTAGAAAGTCAGCAAGCAGCACCCTCCATGGTCTCTCCATCTGCTCCCGACCCCATGCTTTTGCCCTGCTTGAATTCCTGTCCTAATTTTCTTTGCTGATGAACAGCAATGTGGAAGAGTAAGCCAAATGAATCCTTTCCTCCACAACTTGCTTTTCTGTCATGGTGTTTTGTGGCAGCAATAGAAACCCTGAGACTTCCTCAGAAAATTGGACATAGTACTACCGGAGGATCCCGCAATACCTCTTCTGGGCATATATACAGAAGATGTTCCAACTGGTAAGAAGGACACATGCTCCACTATGTTCAAAGCAGCCTTATTTATAATAGCCAGAAGCTGGAAAGAACCCAGATGCCCCTCAACAGAGGAATGGATACAGAAAATGTGGTACATTTACACATTGGAGTACTACTCAGCTATTAAAAGGAATGAACTTATGAAATTCCTAGGCAAATGGTTGGACCTGGAGGGCATCATCCTGAGTGAGGTAACACAATCACAAAAGAACTCAAATGATATGTACTCACTGATAAATGGATATTAGCCCAGAAACTTAGTATACCTGAGATATAAGATACAATTTGCAAAACACATGAAACTGAAGAAGAATGAAGACCAAAGTGTGAACACTTTGCCCCGTCTTAGAATTGGGAACAGAACACCCATGGAAGGAGTTACAGAGACAAAGTTTGGAGCTGAGACAAAATGATGGACCATCTAGAGACATACACTAGCAAGAGTTTGCTGAAAGGACCCTGATATAGCTGTCTCTTGTGAGACTAGGCCCGGGCCTAGCAAACACATAAGTGGATGCTCACAGTCAGCTATTGGATGGATCACAGGGCCCCCAATGGAGGAGCTAGAGAAAGTATCCAAGGAGCTAAAGAGATCTGCAACCCTGTAGGTGCAACAACATTATGAACTAACCAGTACCCCAGAGCTCTTGACTCTAGCTGCATATGTATCAAAAGATGTCTTAGTCGGCCATCACTGGAAAGCGAGGCCCATTGGACAAGCAAACTTTATATGCCCCAGTACAGGGGAACGCCGGGCCAAAAAGTGGGAGTGGGTGGGTAGGGAAGTGGGGGGGAGGGTATGGGGGACTTTTGGGATAGCATTGGAAATGTAATTGAGTTAAATACGTAATAAAAAAAAATTAAATGAAAAAGAAAAGAAACCCTGAGACTAAAAGCATTTTTAAAAAAGAAAAGAAGAGAAGAGGAAAAAAAGAAAAGAAAAGAGAAGAAAAGAAAAGAAAAGGAAAGGAAAGGAAATAAAAGAAAAGGAAAGAGAAGAGAAGAGAAGAGAAGAGAAGAGAAGAGAAGAGAAGAGAAGAGAAGAGAAGAGAAGAGAAGAGAAGAGAAGAGAAGAGAAGAAAAGAAAAGAAGTATTCTGTTTTCAAACTGAGAGTTTGGAGGCAGGCTAGGGAAGAGAGAGCTCTGGCTCTTTGCTGCAATGCAGCTGTAATTGTGGAACAGGCGCCATCGTGTGGCACAGACGAAAAATGATTCTGTTGCCCGAGCTTCACGTTCACATTCTTGCTGTTAGAACTCCTGAGCTAGCTCAAAACGAATTCTCCAGTTTCAAAAACATCTCAGTACAAGATACAGGCATAAGAAGTTTGTTTTCTGTTTGTTTTGCTCTGTTTCGTTTTTTGTTGTTTTTTTTTTTTTTCAAACACTTGAAACTTTCTGGAACAATCCAGAATGGCTCTAAGCTAGTGAGAATTTAGGTTTGTTTTTGAGTAAACGATGAGCACAGCGCCCTCTTGTGGTTCATATGTTACTTTTCAGACAGAAAGATAAATTTGTGGAATCAATCCCAACTTTAGAAAGGGAAGACCTGATTAAAGGGTTGTAGGAAGAAGAGAGGAAGAAGCAAGAGTTTCTGGTGCGCTATTGCAAAAATAGGGAGATTTCAGATAATGTACTGTACATCTTTAAAACACAAGAAAGGATTTGAGAAGTTTCACGACAAATTAGAATGTAGTATGACCAGCTGCCTTAAGCTCCTGTCTGTCTGTCTACTAGCTATCTATCTACCTATCATCTCTATATATCTATATATTTATCTCTCAGCTATCTCTCTAATATCTACGTACCATCTATAATCTATCATCTATCTGACTATCTGTACCTATCTATTATCTGTCTATATATCTATATTTCTATCTATCTCATCAAACTAGCAAAGTAGCCAAGACTGGCCTTGATCCTCTGTGTCCAAGCCCTCAGTGACATGATTATAGGCATATACCCCCATGCATGGTTTAACTGAAATTTTAAACTTCCCGTTATTCTGTCATAAGACAAAAGATAAACGTCATTTTATACACTTCTTGAAAGAAATTTTGTGCAAACCTGTAGTGACTAGTTTTGTGACACTTGACACAAGCTAAAGTCATCTGAGAGGAGGACACTTCGATTTAAAAAATGCCTCGGTAAATTTGGGCTGCAGGCAAGCTTGTAAGTCATTTTCTTAGTTAGCAATTTATGGGGGATGACTCAACCCACTGTGAGTGTTGTCGCCCCTGGGAAAGCAGTCCTGGGTTCTATACGAAAGCAGGCCGAGAAAGCCAGTAAGCAGCATCCCTCCATGACCTCTGATTTGGCTCCTGCCTCCATGTTCCTGCCCTTTGGTGATGAGCAGCACTGTGGAAGTGTAACCGCTATCCTCCTCAACTTACTCTTTGGTTATTTGGTACTGGCTGACTCTCTGTGTGTTGACACAAGCTAGAACCATCCATCACAGAGAAAGGAGCCTCAGCTGAGGAAGTACCTCCATAAAATCCAGTTATAGGGTATTTTCTCGATTAGCTATCACAAAAGTCATTGCAATAATAAGCATTGTGTTATTAGCCCGGTGCCAAATGGCGTGTACAGCATAATTAATTCTTCCTTGAGAAGTAGTTCGGTCTTTCACAGGTTAAAAGCAAAGGATCAGGTTGAAGATGTAAGACTACCGCGCAAAAACCGGGCGTGGTGGCGCACGCCTTTAATCCCAGCACTCGGGAGGCAGAGGCAGGCGGATTTCTGAGTTCAAGGCTGGCCTGGTCTACAAAGTGAGTTCCAGAACAGCCAAGGCTACACAGAGAAACCCTGTCTCGAAAAACCAAAAAAACTACCTCCCAAGCAATGATAAGCTGCCACGCCCCCTTCTTTAGGCCGTGCCCACCCCACACACTGCTCTGTAATGCTCTGGTCCAGTGTCCTGCTCTTGAGGAGGTAGAGTCTTGCTCTGAAGGATCCAGGGAGTCAGTAAAAACTGAGACGAGGATCTGGAATGTGGCTCTGTAGATGACAGGCTGCACTTCGTTTTCTGGTCGGCCTGTCTGTCAAGAATGGGAATAGGAAGTGATTCAGAATAGCTGCACTTTACCGCCATAGCATGAGCTGTTCCGGTACCAAGGCATTTCTAGTGTGTTAATAGTTTAATATGATTAAATAATAAGAAAAACGATTATTTTTCTTATTTAGAAACTGTAGGGGGAAAAGACCCAATAGCTGGTTATATGACTATAGTTTGGATCAGGAAAGTTCCTAAAAGACCATTGTTCAAGACTTGATTCTCAATGTGGCACCGTTGGAAGGCAGTGATGGCCTGGCCTAGATGATGCGGGGTCCCTGTGAGAGCTATTGCCATAGAGGAGGAAAGGAGGAATTCCTTTGGAGTAAGTAGACCCGACCTCTTTTTTTTGTCTTTTCTGGCTATAGGGTATGCAATTTCGGACTATTCACACTCCCACAGTATACTGCCTTGCCCTAAACCCAAAAAGCAATGGTGTAACCTGTTGCGGGGAATATTAAAAAATGATGGAACCGCACGTTCCCCCACTTTTGCCTCTAGCCCAGCATTCTGGCCAACCATGCACTGGTGTGCAACCTATTTTTATCTTGTGGAGATTCTGACTCTGAACTCCACAATCTCTCCACACAGTTCGCTAGGTTCCCACTGGCGAGTCGCTACCATGCCAACCCTGTGCTTCAAATCCCCCACGGCCTTTGTGGAGCACCTTAGGCAAACCCACGCTTGGCCACTGTACCTTTCTCTCTTGAACCCCGAGGAGCCGCCACGTGAAGGAAAACACAACACAACCAGTCATGCACCAGGATCTCTAAAATCATGAGCTGAGTTAACCTCTTTTTCTTATTAATATTATCAAGATTATTACTATAACTATAAGATTATTATTACAATTATCTATTCCTTATTAAGGTTATTCCTCTCTAATATTATTATCTTGATTTTGGATGGGATACTGATTAATACAAGAGATTGATGCCTATAAGTGAGGTCATTGACTATAGCTATATCCCTGGTAGTGAGGAGATGGCTTTCAAATAAAGCCATGAAAGTGAATTAGAAAAATTGCACAGAGCAGGTTAGAAAAAGTTCAGAATGCTGTTTCTGGTTGGGCCATTCTTGTGGAGTCTCAGAATGCCAGGTTGCTGGTAGAATTGTGGGCAGTAAAGGTGATGCCGATTAAGCTTCAGATGGGAATGAAGGCTTAAAGAGTATGTGGCTGAAAGCCAGGTGGTGGTGGCGCACACCTTTAATCCCAGCACTTGGGAGGCAGAGACAGGCGAATTTCTGAGTTCGAAGCCAACCTGGTCCACAAAGTGAGTTCCAGGACAGCAAGGGCTACACAGAGTAACCCTGTCTTGAAAAACTAAGAAAAGAAAAGGAAAAAAAAAAAAAAAAAAGCATGTGGCTGAGACTACGGCTGTGTTCTGTCTGAGCCTTTTGCTGGAAGCTTTGAAGGGCAATGCTTCGGTCATGTGTATGGCAGAGCAAAGTTCTAGGCAGTACAGCTCTCTGGCTGAAGCATGGAAATTGCCACCAGCCTTTAACCAGTGTTGCCATGAGAACAGGAAGTAAACAGTAGAGGGATGCCATGGGCATGACACCCACGTGGAGGTGCACATCGGCAACATACAGTGCCAGCTTTGGTAAAGGCTCCCAAGGATTTGGCAAAGGACACAAATGATAAGACAGAACGAGTGTTAAGATTCCCGAAATTTTATTCCCATATGATATAATGGGAAGGTATTGCCAATAAACGGGTTTTTAGGAAAATATAAATTCTATTCATTTGCATAAGCACATCCTGTACTTAATTATAAATGAGTAGTTTGTCTACTGATGTAGTCAAAATGGAAAATATCTTTTCATCACTAGACCTTCATATAAAGTCAGCTCTCACCACTGAATGCAATGTGAACATCAATAGCTGATAACCAAGTGTCTGGAATGATCAGAACTCTGATTGGATGGTGACATCACTTCCTTCCTAACTAGGCTCTTCCACCAGGAGTGAAATGTCACATTTAGGAAAAAATGCTTATTATATCTACTGTTCTCAGAAACTATGCTTTTGGAAGCCAAACACCAGGGTTTTTTGTTTGTTTGTTTGCTTGCTTGCTTTTTTTTTTTTTAACCTTAAAAGTTGTAAACTAATTTTGGCCCCAGATTCAACATTTCTTCCAGCTCCTCTGTGCTTCAAGGAGCACCATGGAAGGACAACAGGAAACAACGTGGGGAGGAGAGCAGTCGGGTGCTGTGCTCTGGATATAGCATGGACATAATGATCATGAGCTCGTGAGGAGCCACTATCTGTATGGGTCCGAACAAAGAAATGGGGAAGGGCTTAAAGCAAAACGGGAAGAGAAAGAACCAGACGAACATGAGAAGGGGAGGACAGAAGGTCATAGGAGTGAGTGTAATCCCAGTGCACTGTATACAAGGGTGGGAATGCAGAGAAATTAACATTCTTAATCACACACATACCACATATACATACCACATGTAACACATACAACATGAACACATAACACACAATACACATACATAACATGCACATACAACACACAACTACATGTACACATACCACACACACAACACACATACACACACCACACAACATACATACACACACACCTCTCCCACATAACACAATACACAACACACACATACACACACATATAACACATACATACAACATACATACAACACCACACACACACACACACACACACACACACACACACACACTGTGCCACAAAGAAAGTAATAGTCACCCATGCCCTTAGAAATCCAGGTCTGTGTAGGAAAGCATGTGAGTGTGCACATGTGTAGGTGTACATATGTGTGAGTGGGCACATATGTGTTTTCACTTGAATAAGAGCTACTTCCATTAATATTCAAAAGGAAAACCTTGACATTTCACTCATAGGAGCTTTCAGAAATACCAAAGTGGTATAATATCCTACAATCATAATTCCTATTTAGCTTTAAAAGTCCACCCAAGTTCTGTATTGGTGGCCCCCACCCTACTCCACATGGTCTCTAATGAAAGACTAAGCGTAGGCAGTTGGACCCTAATCTTGGAAAGGTTTTTTAAAAAGGCTGAGTAAGGACAGAAAGACTGGAGGCCGCTGGTCAGCTGTGTTTACCCATAGTGAGCCAATAAGCCTGGTGTAGGACCAGTTCCGACTGTGGCGCAGTGCCAGCTGCCGTGGGACAAAGGACGAACTCACTGACACGGGAAGAAGATAGCCCAGTATTTGCTCTCGAGATCTGGCTGCTACAACAATTTACGCAAATCACACAGGGCTGAGTAAAGGCGGCCAGCATCCATCCGGAGCTGTAGCATGGGAGGGAGACTGTCTCAGAAGAGGGAGGGAGAGTTTTCACATCCTGTTCAACTTGGGGCTGGCATTATTTTCTGCAGCAGGTCTATGGAAAATACTGGAAGGTCTGGGCAGGCAGTTTGAAAACACACACACAGACACACACAAAATTGTGCTGCTTGTAACTGGAGGTGCGCCTCCTTGCCAGCGTCTGTGGATGTGAGGCGGTCCAGGCTTACTCCCTCCGCTCCAGTGCCCATTTGGAATGACTGATTCTTAAAGGTCACCCAGACTGCCTGCCAGCACATTCTTATAGGAGGAGTCCAGCTTTCTGTTTTGACGTGAGTCGGATGCGTATGTGGCACCTAAGGAATAAGGAGGAGACCCGGGAGAATCAGAGTCTCATCTGGCTCCAACAGTGTCAACATGGAAACACACGTCTGGGACCTTATTTGACCTAGATACTTCCAACCCTATCAAAATACTCCGAGACATTTTAATAATATTTTCTTTACCACAGTCTCAAATTTTAATATTGACTTCCTCCCATTTTCCCCCTTTCCCATTTCCCCTATGTCTAATTCCCTTCTCAAACTCTTCCTAGATTCTTACTCTCAATGTCAGGTTGGTGCAGGTGTGCTTGACTCTCAGAAAAAAATGACTAGCAAGCAATCAACTGTGCAAATGCTGTTGGAAGGGCCGTTGTATCCCGGGCAATGACCTAGAAAGCATTAAAGTATACTTTAGATACTAAAGTTATAGAATTCACCTTCAGATCAGCCTGCCTATCTGAATAGCAACCTTTACTTTGTTACTGAAACCCTTATTTATTATAGTTTTTATAATAAAACTCCCATGACTGGCTCACGTCAACCAACATGTGTTGAATGTTGATTGGGTGTTAGGTGAGCACTAAGATGTGGAGGCTATAAAACTGAATTGGAAAGTCCCTTTACTAAAAAGCACATAGGATTATAGATTAGAGAATTTATCTTATTTATTTCATTTTACGTATTCATGTGTGTGCATGCAGAGGTCAGAGGACAATTCCTAGGAGCCAGTTCTCTCTCATCACTGTGTAATTCTAGGGCTGAAATTCAGGCTGTCAGACTTTAATAGCAAGTGTCTTTACCCAGAAGCCATCTCCAGTTCAATGAGGCAGAGATCTGAATCAATGTTGTAATTCAGGCGGTAAATTCTAGACCGTTTGTGGGATGCACTACAGAAACAGATTGTGAGAAAGTTTCCATTCCGCTGATAGATTCTCAGGGAGACAGATGGTCAGATGAAATCACCAAGATTTGTGCTAATGTTTGAAAATAGTTAAGCAAGACTTCACAAGTGCAATGTTCATTTCAGATTTTACCAAAGTTTAGGTAAAATATTGTAAGGTATCACAATGAGTGGCTGCACACCTATTTAATATTTCCCATTCTTTATTTTAAGGTCTTTGGGTCACCCTAATAATTTTGGCTACACTATGCAACCCCCTCTCCTTTCTTTACCCTTCTCTTACCTTACCCCGTGCCTCCACTTTCTGACCCATGCCCTTATGCTGTCTTAAACTCCACACACTTATCCTATGAGTAGGGTCTATTCATGTCCATAGACCCTATGAATTTGCACCACCCAACAAAGAGCTGTCTCTGAGTATCTTGCATGGATCAGACCTTTGAAAATGTAGTAAGTTTCCTTATCCATCAGAAGACACATTGTTCTACTACTGATTATACAAATAGCTATGGGAGTGACCAGAATCAACCTTGGTTTTAATGATGTTTAACCATTAAAAGTTCCCGTGAATCACTCATGACTCCTGGCCTCCTTATATTCTAGGTGTTCACTTGTTACTATTTCAACGTGTCCCCATAACGTAGCATAAATACGACTACTACACATCCTTCCATTACATCCTGTATCCACCACTCCTACTAGAGACACTATACAATTAGGATTTCACTGCTGATCTCCCAATGCTTCAAATCAGAGTGACCCTCAAGGGATTAACCGAATCTTTGTGGCTAATGTCATCTAGGATATCAATACTAGTTTAGGTCGTGGAGTTCTAGCTATGAATTCCTCAAGGGAGTTTGCTCTTTAGAATAGACTGAACTAAAGAAAGTCAGCTGTGCATGAATTCCGAGAAGCAAGTTAAGTACATTTTTAGGGAGTCTGCTTTTTTTGACCTTTTGCTTAAATTGTCTCTTTGAACATAGAGGATGTTCTGGCTTTTGAGAAAAGGTATGTTCTTGGAACAACTGTGTAAAACTAAAAATGCTGGTAATTGAACCTAAGAATGCCCAAAGCAGGGAAGCCAAAACTGTAGATTCTGGTTACTATATTTAACTAAAACCACCTTTATAGGGAAGAGAACAAAACCCTAATCCAATTGGTATAATTTAAAAAGCGGCTGTCTTTTATGGTGCAGAAGTTATTTCCCTTAAAAAATGACCCATTTCATTTCATTAATTTTTCTTAGTTCTCAGAAACTCAATTCAATTGGCTTCAGGTATTGGATGTTATTGTTGAATATCTAAATTTAGTTTTATAATCATGAAGTAAAAGTTATAATGTACTTCTGCAGACTGGGGTTTAATCAACCTCGTGTTATTCTTTTCTTTTCATCTTTTTTTAAGTCTAGTTTTCTTCTCAGTGTCTAGCTGCCATTCTCCTCATGAACGGAAGCTTCAGGTGAGTAAGTCATTTGGCACCTGAGAGTAATGGATGATCCGTCTAAACCCAGTGCTGTGCTGCTCTGGAACTCAACATTTGGATATTAAGAAGATAATAACATATTTTCTATCTATTTTGGGCAACACTTGTTCAATCGTTGCTTTAAGGTTAGGTTCCTGAAGGTATTTTTTAAAGCTCTTCAATCTAAACTCAGTCTTTCATTGCAACAATAAGTGACATTTGCTAAGTATCTAACTTCAAATACCCAACCAACCCATCATTTGGCATGCATGTTAGCAGAGTAGCGGCAGAATGGATGGCCCCAGTTTGCTTTCTGAAGAGCCTCTGAGCCTACAAAAACAAGTGCTTTCTCTGTGTGGTAGCAAATAGGCTTTATTGGTTCTTGGAAATAGAGCGTGATATTTGACCTAGAATTTCAAAATATTTTGCACATCCTTTTGATGAGGGGCTTGTCAATTGTGTGACAGAAAGAGCACTTTTTTTTTAAGTAACTCGTCAGTCTGTATCTATGCTCTAATCCTCTCTCACCAACATCTGCCCAGTAATTGGATGGTGCCTTACTTTTGAAAAGCATATAATATTTACATTTTGGATAGCTTTGAAGTTGATGCTAAAGGCAGTATCAATTAACATGTGTTGGTGGTAGACTCCGCAGCAAGACTTTGTGGTTCTGTGGATTAATAGGAGCCTGAGATTCTGGTAAAGTTAAGAGAATACTGTCAACATAGCCAAAGTGCTAACTCGAGGGGTTGGAGAAACTTAAAGTGTGTCATCATAGCCAGAACGAGTGCTTTAGAAAAAGTCTGAGTGATGTGCTACGTATATTATTTAAAAAGTAATTATTTCTTTGAGCAATTTTAGTGTTGGTGATAAAGCATACTTTTTGAAAACTATTTTATGGATACTCTTTGCTCCTGGGACACACCTATTATAATATTCTTTCTCCTGTGATCTGAAGTTAGGGGCAATAACTAATCTAAGTAGAGAGAATTCTTATCTGACTCTTACTTTATTCCTGTGAAAGAGGCAGGTGACACACTCACTTACCACATATTTACTAAATATCAACATAATCAATTAGTTTATTGAATATATCTTAATTGAGAGCACAGACAGTATCAGAAAAAAAATTCTCAAAGTTAGAGATATCGAGGTTCTGCTTTAAGAAGAGCTGTGTGATCCCATAAACAAACCCAGACACTATTGCATATGCCAGCAAGATTTTCCTGACAAGACCCTGATATAGCTGTCTCTTGTGAGGCTATGCCAGTGCCTGGCAAATACAGAAATGGGTGCTTACAGTTATCTATTGGATGGAACAGAGGGCCCCCAGCGAAGGAGCTAGAGAAAGTACCCTAGGAGCTAAAGGGGTCTGCAACCCTATAGGAGGAACAACAATATGAACTAACCAGTACCCCCCAGAGCTTGTGTCTCTAGTTGCATATGTAGCAGAGGATGGCCTAGTTGGCCATCAATGGGAGGAGAGGCCCTTGGTCTTGCAAAGATTTTATGCCCCAGTACAGGGGAATGCCAGGGCCAGGAAGCGGGAGTGGGTGGGTTGGGGAGCAGGGCAGGGAGAGGGTATAGGGGATTTTCAGAGAGGGAGCTAGGAAAGGGCATTTGAAATGTAAATGAAGAAAATATCTAAGAAAAAAAGAAAAAAAAGAAGAGCTATATATGTAATGTCTGGTAACAGAAGACATGTAATAGAATTAAAAGAAATCGCTCTATTGGCCCCTATAGTTTAAAAGTGTTAATATGGTTGAAATGGGAATAGCTTTTCCTCCAGATCTGTATATTTAAGGTTTTCATAAAATTTTAGCATTGGGAGGAATTTAACCTGGGTCGAAGACGCTGTCACTAACTCCCATGTCTTCCACTGTTTTCATGCATTCTTATCTGACAGTAATGCAGAGGAAAGAAAGGGAGACAGTGCCAGGGCTGACAGCTCACTGGATGTGAGGGGTGGGGAAGACTACAGTACGCAGAATTTGGAGGTGATCCCCAAACTCTTCACCCTTAGTGTTACATTCCTGACATTATGGTTCAGTATGTTGTTGTATTACTTTATATTATGTCATGTTTTGTGTCATGCAGCAAGGGAGGTTATCTAGGTGGCCTAATTTACCACACAGCCCTAGGAAAGCAGTTGTTTGTAGCTGGGAGCAGGGAAAGAAGTATATTTGTAGCATGAGGAACATTCAACATAATCACGTGACCATCTTGACGTCACAGCTGGAGGTGGAGTGGCTACGCTGAGGAGTTCCTGGAAAGCTGGAGAAGACACACAGCTGACTTCCAGCAAGAAGACAGAGATCTTGGTCCTCTCTAAGTGCTGGAACACTGAGTTCAGAGAACCCGAATGTGACTGGAGAACGATTCTTTCCTAAAGCTCAACCTAGCTGGCATCTTGCTTCCAATCTCCTGAAACTGAGCAGGACAGCTTGTCTGGGACTCAGAGCTGTAGAATTGTGACAACCAGTTGGTGTTGCTCTCGGGTACAGGTTCTATGTGATAACTTTTACTGACTGTGATAGAAAGGACTATTGAATCATCAGTCAGTCACCTCAGAGACTACAGACATGCAAGCATCTTTAATAAAAAAAAATGACTATCAAAATCAGATTTAAAAAGGAATGGGTGAATTTAGCTTCTGACTAGTCTTCATGAATACTTACATGGGTCCAGTAACACTTGACATATAACACTTGACTTCATGCTAGGCATTGGGTATATCTTAAAGATGCTGATAAAACTGATCTGGATTCAGTGACTGGCAGATTGTGAGCAATCAATACATGTTGAATTGAGTCAAACTTTACTAAACGCCCTTGAGAAGCCGCATCTTGTGCATTAACGTTTTTTAAAGCTCTAAAGAGAATAAATGCCTGTGTCTTCATAGTTCCCCACCCCCACACGATCATGGTCTCGTTTGGTTACCGTTTTTCCTTGTGTGCTGCCTGAGTACACGCACTTACACGATTTACTTCTGAACACATGCATATCAACGTTCATTGCTGCACAAATTAAATATTGTACAGTGTGTGTTTAGAAATTTACCAAATACCATTTTCATTATCCATTAAATTGACAGACTGGCATGTCTGGTGCCTCCATCTGCAGGTCATTCCTCTACCTGAAATCCTCAGCAGGTGTTTGGCACTGACTTTGTCCACTGACTTTCACCATATGTGCCAGCCAGGCACAGTGTGCTGGTCAGGAGATGGTCTTTCGTTACCCTTTCTCATTTTACTTCTCAGACTCTCTACAAGACCTGACTTGGACATCTATTTCAGCATTTGATGTGTGTATGTATATCTGTTACAGTGAGTGAACCAAGAGATTCTAGATTACCCATGCATTCTATTTTTGAGTCATAAATTTCCCTTTAAGCACTTTTTTTTTTTCCTGGCAAAATCTATGGCCATGACCATTTAAAATTCCGGGGGAAGAAGGTGTGTTCACTGCCCCTAACATTCTTGGTCTGCTTGTCTTCCTCCAGCCTCTCTTGAATTGGTTTTGTACCAATATTTTCATCAGATTTTCATTAGATGAATGGAATTTCTTAAGAGCAAATGAAAACTTTTCATTTCCAATTTTTCCCTAGAATTATAAATACATAAGGATATAATGGGATTTTTAAATATCAGCTACAATCTTGATATAAAATATCATTATTAGTGGTTTAAAAGGAACTAAGAATTAGGAATATGCCTTAATGTTTATATAGGACATTTATGATTAATTGTAGTAATTAGGTACAAAGGTCTTATAAATTGATAGACACCATTGAAAAATAGTAATTTTGAATGTACGCGTGTAATACATGGCTAGGTCTTGTGCTGAGGTTTCATCACTGTAGAAGATGCTTGATGAGAAAGAGCAACTTTAAAGGAAGAGTTTTGACCCACAGTTTTGAAGATTTCGGTCAATGCCAAGTTCCCATCGCTGGTGTTTGTGGTGAGGGAGAATATTACAGCAGGAGCACCTGAGGAAGTGAGTATGCTTGTCCAGTGGTGGAAAAAAAGAGGTGAGGGAGAGAGCTGCACATGCCCAAGGCCCTCCAGGGCACACCTTCAATAGCCTAACTTCCCTCACTAACTCCTGCCTCCTAATGATGCCACTACCTTCCAACACCACCCCAGACCGACATGGCCCTTTGTAGGATACTGAGGATCCAAACCATAATAGATAATTTCATATCCTTTTTGCAAAGAATTATCCAGAGAGAAAAATAGTTTTCTCTGAACGTTTTCACAACTTCTTATCTCTCAGGGGAGATTCCCTAGTTAGTCCTGGGAAAGTGCTGGGATCCTTTTGTGTTCTAAGTCCCACTTTTCATCATATCTCCTATTTTATGTTCCCCGTAAGTTCTCAAAAGCTGAAAAGATCATATTATATCCTAGAATATAGTGTTTCTTCTCTGTTTCCCCAAGGAAATCTGCAGTTCTTTCTAACTCATAGCAATAGCAACAATAACTAATACTTAAGCATCCAGTTCCAATAATTATATGTGCATGTGTGAACTTGCTGATCAAATATGGTGTAAAAACTATGAATAAAGAACTAAGATAGAGCCGGGCATGGTGGCGCATGCCTTTAATCCCAGCACTCGGGAGGCAGAGGCAGGCAAATTTCTGAGTTCAAGGCCAGCCTGGTCTACAGAGTGAGTTCCAGGAAAGCCAGCTACACAGAGAAACCCTGTCTCGAAAAACCAAAAAAAAAAAAAAAAAAAAAAAAAAAAACCAAAAAGAAGAAGAAGAAGAAGAAGAAGAAGAAGAAGAAGAAGAAGAAGAAGAAGAAGAAGAAGAAGAAGAACAACTAAGATAGGCTATTTCAATTTACTTCTCTTAAGGTGAAATCAATTTGTACTATTTGTAGTTAGTTTGTTGATCCATCCATCCACCCATCCATCCACCCACCCACCCACCCATCCATCCATCCATCCATCCATCCACCCACCCACCCATCCATCCATCCATCCATCCATCCATCCATCCATCCTCCCCCCACACATCCATTCACCTATTCACCTACCTCCCCACCCATCTATGAATCCGTCCACCTCCCTACCCACTGACTCAAACATCCATCTACCCACCCACCACCCACACATCTACCCACTCACCCACCCACCTACCTATCCACCCATCCATGCACACATCCACCTACCTACTCACCCACCCAAGCAGCTATCCACCTACCTACCCACCCACCCACGTACTCATCTACACATTCACTCATCCATCCACCTACCCAGCCACCCAGCCACCTACCCATCTACCCACCCATCCATCTACCCATCTATCCATCCATCCATGATCTACATATTCTTCTTCAGAGCACCAATTAAACGTAGATACTTTTTCTCTTTTTCACTTATTGGCAGTTGTGCTTTTTAAAAGTATGGTTTCAAGGTGGAATCAATTTGTGCTATTTGTAATTAGTTTGCTTATCCACCCATCTATCTGCTCACCCACCTATCCTCTAGGCAAAGAACTTTCCTGGCCCATTAGTTTAAGTAATGCAGCTGGCCCCATCTATTTAACTCATAAAAAAAACTAAATGACGTATTTTCTGATAAAGTATTTTTAAATTATGAGGTGCTCTGTATCACTGAGGTATTATTACAGTCAACAAGATTGTTACTAGGAATGACCATATGTATATGGTCATATTCACTCCTACAGTTCTCAAGAAGTCTGCATAGAACTCATAGAAACATCGAGAACTCAGCATTTTGAAGGTATAGGAACTTTCCATGGTTTATGCACGTCTCACTTTTCCACAATATATATATATATATATATATATAATGGATCAGTTGCATGGAAAAAGTTGTTGTGTCCGGCCAGCAGACCACAACCTGGGTTCTAGCCTGGAAAGGCATTTTGGAAACCTGGAAGAGAAGAGGGGCTAGGTGGCGAGAGAAAAGAATGTAGCCAAGACAGTTACTCTGATCAAGGCTCAAATTTTATTGTTGCGACACTAGTTATGAAGGAAGGGGGAGGGGACCCGATTCCCGCCGAATAATCTCGGGTCCAGTAGAAAGGTGCACGTGTGTGGCTCCTCAGGTTCCAGCAGTGGGCGTGGCAGAACGAATGAGCAGGAAGCTCCACCCCGAGCAAGCAGGTTTCAGGCTGGGGGAGGGGAGACTACATCTCCTCCCTTTTATTAACAAAATTTAAAAAAAGAAAAAGCTGGCCTGAGGGGGGAAAAATTATCTATGCTCAATAGTTCTGCCTGGAATCTAGGGCTAAAGAAAAAACTTGCTTCACTGGGATTCTTTAACTTTTCTTATGGTAAACTGTATCTGGCTTAAGACTGCCCTTTCTTATCTTAGTGAACAACTAACTGAAAAGCCTGGAGCTGTAGGCTCTGACTTTATAATGCTAATTAGTACTTGGTAGGTAACTTTCTAGTTGAATTTTAAGTAGGGCGTTGGAACTTTGGCTAAGTTTGACTGAACAAATGTGAAATACACTATAATAACACTAAGTTGATATTTCTCCGCTTTTTTGGATGATAGGTGGGAAACAGGGAGAAGGAGTTCGACCGGCTCTTGTAGTACAAGGCCAATTGGCTTTTTTATTTGGGTGGGAGACAGTGAAGGGCTTGCCCTTTCAATAGTACGTCTCCAATCTCTCTCCCCCCTATTAATTAAGTTAAATAAGGCAACGCTTAACTGAGGTGATCAAATGATTTTCTCATCCGTAGATGAGTGGGCTTTTAACCTTGGCTTGGGTGGACATGGACCCGATTCCTCCCGTGGGTACTGGTAAAACCCACACATGTGGCTCTCGGTATCTTTTGGGGAGGCGAGGTAGAGCCAGAAAATATTTTTTATTTTTAACCAAAATATGATACCAACCTCTTTTAAACCGGGTTTATCTCACAGGAAACTCAGAAATGGTCAAGCTGGACCTTCCCTTGCAGTACTTCTGCACCAAGCGGTGCCCATACTGAATTTGTACAATCACAAACCAGTATGCACAGTTCTGAGTGCTGTGCAGCTCCTAAAGGAGAATTATCAACCTCAGAATTAGCAAAGCCTAAGCAAGAATTATGTCGTTAGTAACACCACGATTTGTGGCTAAAATAGGAGCTGGAAGTCGTTCCTCCTCATCCCTGTTTTTTCCACAGCCTAAGGACACCTTGCAGTAACAGCAAGGGTGAAAAGCCAGAGGTCAGCTAAGGGACTAAGCCTGTCTATCAAAATAAAAACCAATCTTTATTAATATAGAAATATCTACTTTTCTAGCCCTCTTGGTAAACCTAATTTTTAACTCAGACTGAAAGCCACATGCTGGAAAAGTCCTTGGAAAGGAGATAACAGCAGCCACCTGTGTGCTCTAGGGGGGCGGGGATGCCGCTGGTCCGCCTCGAGAATGTTGATTTACCTGCTTGAAAGACAAAATCTCGGACAGTGAGAAAGTAGGAAAGCAGAACTTCTTTTGGGGAAGTCTAGGTACTTTATTCAAATGCAAATTGTAAAGCTGAGGCTAGTCTCCGGCCTCCTGTCGGGGAGCTGGCTCAGAGAGTAGCTTTTTCGGAGCCTGAGTCCTCAAGCCGGCTTTTAAGCAAAAGAGGAATTTTAGTCCTCAAGGTGATACTTTAGAAGATTTAGAATCTGTGTTCATCTAACAAATTAATTTATCTGGCAGCCACTGCGCTCTATCTTCATCTCGTGAAAAAACACAAACTGAGTCCCTACCCCAAATTAGAACTGGATCTGGACCCTTCTATTCATTAGTCAGGGGGTCCTTCCATTTTACTAATGTATTAAGTGAACAATTGCTCTTTAATAGCTTTTTCTACTAGCTGTAAGGCCAGCAATCCTTCTGAGGTTAGGGATCTAGGGGAAGTGGGGGATGTGCTCTGAATTAACTTTGCTAGGTAATTTAGAATATAGGAATCTCTAACATTGGACTGAATATTAGACCAGTCTGAGATTGAGTTAGAATGGCTGGTCACACTGAAGAAAGGAGAAAAATCATTATGACTCTATTAAATGACTAATTTTACTAAGTCTGAATATACAGTCTCTGATGTACTATTGCCATAAAGTTAAAAGGCTAGAAGCTAGTCTAAACTGGAAAAATGACAAGTAAGGATGGATCTAAAACATGAATTTAATTTAGTTTTTTAGTCAATTTAATTAGGACATGAGTCAACTTACCTACCAGCTCGTCACACGAATTTACTAATATGCTTCTGCAGCGTTCTGTGGAGAAAACCTGTTTTTCCCTTGTCTAATAAGGTAGTTGTTTTAGGATTAATCTATAAGCCAATAAGTAGATCCCTTTAAGATACTATAAAGCATTTATTAAACTCTTTGACATTAAAATATTAGATTTTGAAAACAAAGGTAAGACTTAAATAGTGTGCATGGGAATGCACTAAATAGTATGCACGGAGATACAATTTCTCTCTTTTTTGTCTTTTAAGAAGTTAAAGTTTTAAAATTTTACAATACCTAAACCTTTGAATTAATAACTAGTTGACAAAACATTTTAAATACTTGGCTGTAAAGGGGCAGTGACTAATTGCACTTTTAATCAATTTTCTTAAGGAGCAGTTGTAACTAGAAGGCTTGCAAAGTTATTAAGAGTTACATGTGCATAATTTATTTATTTATTAACTAGAAATATGCATAAGCAATTGTAAATTTGAGAATTAATAGTATCTGAGGGATGAACAATTTAAGCAATTGCGAGCTCAGAGATATGGCATTGACTATTAATAGACAAATTAAGGTTTGATTGTTCAGCATTTTAAAACACCATCTACAGCACACAACTAGATCATCTGTGCTGGAACAGGGGAAACTGTGTCTTAAGACTCCGCCCCACAGAAGCTAGTTGGGCCCACGTGGGCCAACGATTGGCTGGGAGGATGAGAAAAATGACTTTACAATAATGTTTTCTTTTTGGCCAAAGAATTGTTTTGGGCACAACCAATTTTTAATTACCAATTAATAACAATTATAAAAGCTTTATTTTTTGTAGAAACTTTTGTAGTCAACTAAAACCCTAAGTAATAAAAGGATATTGTCTCTGAATCTTTTGGGTGAGAGCAAGGATTTAAGGTAAACTTTAAGAAGCATTAGTTAATAAAATACCTTTTACTTAGGAAACAATATACACTGAAAGATTAAAACTCTTGGCTTCTTGTATAGAAGCAGAAACAATAAAATTTTTTCTTACATAATGTAAAGTTACATTAGCCATACCTAGAGGCAAAATTTTCTAGTGATTACAGTTCGCTAGAAGCAAAACTCTTTGAATTTAAGCATTATTTTAAACATCTGAATAGATCTGCAACACTGTTAAAAAGAATTTCTCTTGAACACAGGGAAAAATCTTTCTCAGGCACTGTTTGTAAAACAAAAGAAAGGCCACAAGCTGCTCTGGGGCTGCCCAGAGCCCTGCATTGACTCAAACGTAAAATACTTTTTAATCTGAGCATCTTGGCCCTCCTGTAATAAGGACCGATTCTAGAGAAACAATATAACTGTCTACGCCTCCAAATTTTGATACTCTTTCTTAAGATGACTTACAGTTAAAACGTTCTTCACAACTTTAGTGTTGTGAAAAAATTGCCCGTACTGCAGTTTCCTGCCAGGCAGCAACTATAACCAAACTGTTTGTCTAATCTATTTACAAAGACAAACATAACTAGATAACTCTGTCACAGTTTTGTATGAAGTGAGCTGTATGAGCGCTCTCATAAGATGATTACTCTTGTAATTATCTTAATTACAGTATACAGGTGAATTAAAGATCTTAAATTTGAAGTCAAACTGCAAGCTGCAGTCAATGGAACAATGGCAGTTTTAACCATAATTTTTAAGTTTTTTGTGCAAGGTTAGGATAATACCTGTAACCTTGGGAAAGCAAAACCCAAGTTTAAAACAATTTATTATCTTTAAAATCAATATTAGAAGCATTACTATCATATTACGAAGTTTGGATGTCAATTAATACCTATGAATACCTATTAAAGCAAGCTTTAATGCTTTAATAAAGAGACATTGCTTTAAATCTTATTTTAAATTTTACTATTTAGGATACGAACCACATTAATTATTACCTAAACTAGAAATATCTTTAGAGACCCAGCCTCTTGGGCTGCCTTATGCCATGTGTCGGAAGGACTCTAAACTTGAGTTATCAAATTTAACACTAACCATCTGTAGCAATGTAACAATTATTAATCTTAACCAACAACTTATGAGCTGATTGTGAAAACACTCAGAGCACATTATCAATAAAAAAGAACCAAATAAAGCAGTTACATCTAGACCAATCAGAGAATAATAATTTTTGTAGCTACAATCATAGAATAAAAAACACTTTACCATTGTCAAACACATTAATCATAAACCATTTATTAGCTTTTTTACTCCGAAACTTAGAGGCTGTGCACTCGCCCTTATTTCCTAAAACGAACAGTTTTTCCAGCAGGGGCCCTCCCGCCACGTGTCTGATTCCTGGCTGAAACACGTGGCAGCTCTCGGCTTTGCAGATAAAGTTTTTTATACCATCTTTATTATCCAACACAAAACATAGAACATTCATTCATACAGACTGGACACGAACATACATGAATTGAACACGAGAACAGATTGGTGCACCGGACATTAGACAAGACACAAAAGGGAACAGAGTACTCCTGCTATAAGGCCCAGAGAGATATTTCTCTCTGCTTTTTGGGACATTTTCCTCCCTTATGATGCATTTTTTATTAACTGGGGCAATCCGCCTATTCCTTTTAATAAACCCTTTCTTTTCTCACACCTCATGTAGCTTCGGAGAGCTACGGCCTACCGCCTATTACCCAGCTCCTCACTGCTGAACCTAAGTGAACCAGCGCTCGGGTTTAACGCTGTCTCAGCTTAGCCCATACCTTCTCCGGTATGAATTTCCCTTATCCTTTATTTTATGGAGCTCCGAACCAGCAGCGTCTCTTCCAAAAATCCTTTGCCGTTTCTCAGTCCCGCGTTGGTTCGCCAATTGTTGTGTCCGGCCAGCAGACCACAACCTGGGTTCTAGCCTGGAAAGGCATTTTGGAAACCTGGAAGAGAAGAGGGGCTAGGTGGCGAGAGAAAAGAATGTAGCCAAGACAGTTACTCTGATCAAGGCTCAAATTTTATTGTTGCGACACTAGTTATGAAGGAAGGGGGAGGGGACCCGATTCCCGCCGAATAATCTCTGGTCCAGTAGAAAGGTGCACGTGTGTGGCTCCTCAGGTTCCAGCAGTGGGCGTGGCAGAACGAATGAGCAGGAAGCTCCACCCCGAGCAAGCAGGTTTCAGGCTGGGGGAGGGGAGACTACAAAAGTAATCATGCTTTTAAAAATCTGGGAAATGTTTCCAAGCATGTCAAGCCTGAGCCTGTAGCAATCCCTTCTTTGACATCACACAGCTATAGATGTTCCAGCATGTCTACCTCAGTTCTGATCAGCAAGAGAGATGTGGACCATGGATACCACATGCTGCAGAAATGTGCATTCCAGATGCTGGTGAGCCTTTCTCATGATATACCCTTCAAGTACAGATTGAACCATGTAAAGATGGTAAGAATCCAAATGAGACAGTATTTTTATTTATACCATGACAAGAAGGAAAGTCTATTAGCTCAGTATGATAAAAATCAGATGTGATCTTTATTCACAGAGTTTCCATTGACATCCGTGACCAAGAATGGTCACAGACTTGCACTGTTGCAACGAAGACCTGACGAGACGACTATTCACCAAGCATCTCATTCTGTGCCTCTCCCAGGAGTTTCTTTTGCACACTAGAGGAGCAAGTGTGCAATTGCTACAAGCTCAGGACTAATGCAGGTTCAGGACCCATGTCACTGGTGTTTAGGTTTAGGGTGAGAATCTGCTGAAATCTATTCCCATGACCTGTAAAAAATCCAAAAGTAACCCTCATCAGTCCATTCCCAGACTGTCTGCAAGAGCTGGGCACGTGGTCATCCTACTGTGATGACAGATAAGAACACTTGGTCTACCAACATCTTTTCGTCTTACGTAGAACTGTATACATTAATAACTGAAATTTCCCTTTAAACCAAAAAAAAAAAAAAAACTATTTTCTTTATAGTTGACTAATCTATTTGTCCATGACTCCCTCCATGACTTTGGTTATTTATTTGCATCTCTTTTCAGCCTTGAACTCGATCTAAGTGCTGTGGATCCTTCAAATCCTTTCTTTTGCCTCTAAGATTCACTGTGCACTTTTCAGGTCTCTGAGTCTCTAGAAGCAGAGTAGATTCTGGGAGATCCCAGTGCCTGTACAGGGAAGGGCGAACAGTACACAGCGATGCCTGTGTACTGCATGAGGAGGGAGGCCACTGAACAAGAAGCAGTTTTTCACGTACTTCCTGGTGACGAGTAAAGACAAAGTTCAGCGATCACGATCACAAGTGGAATTACCACTTTGAACCCCCAATACCATCTCCCCAAAATGGGGAAAAATCATTTAACCTGAAGGGAAGTAGTTACATGAGGAATAAAGACTTGGGAGATAGCAGCCTTTTAAGAAGACCTGGACTCCAGGGAGCTCCCAGAGACTGAACCACCAACTAGGAGCATACAGGGGCCAGTCTGAGACTCCTGGCACTTATATAGCAGAGGTCTGCTGGTGTGGCCTCAGTGGGGGAAGATGCACTTAGTCCTGGAAAGACTTGAGGCCCCAGGGAAGTGGAAAGGTCTGGAGGGAACCCCTATCAGAGGCGGGGGGTGGGGGGGGGGCAATGGGATGAGGAATTGTGGGAAGGGGGACAACAGACTGGAATGTAAATAAATAATTAAAAAGACAAAAAAAAATGATGTTTCTCATACATGGCCACAAGGTGGCATGAGGAGTCCATTTAGCTTGGTTGTCCTGTACCCAGTAGGAGCTAATGGGGAATAATGGGCAAGCTGCCCCGGGAAGGGGTTGGGGGGCAGAGAACAGGACAGCATGGCTGAGGAGTAGGGCAAGAAGTAGGGGTGTTTGCAAGTTGGGAAGTCCGGGGATGGCTTTCCTTACAGACTTTAGTCCCCTCTCTCTTCCAAATGCTCCCCTTCTTGTCTCTCATCTCTCTTACTCTACACCAACCCTGCTTTCTCTTTCAGTTGCCTCAGAGACCGGGTTTCTCTTTAGAAAAATCACCACCCCACCTCGGTACCTATTTTCTCAGCCATGAAATGTTTACTAAGAGTCCATGTCTAGTGTAGAATGCAACCACCAAGTCCTAAAGTCTATGCTCAGCGATCCATCCAGTCTAATTGCCACTGCTGAGCACAGTACATCCAATTCTTCCCTTATTCAGCTGGAGAATATGGAAACGTGGAATGATATCAAAAGAATATTCCACCAGCTTCAGCTGCTTGGAAGAACATGCCTGTCAGTGCTTCAACATTTTCCATCTGGCCTGTCAACACAGGCTGCCAGAGCTGGCCAGTGTTGGTGGAAAGCAACCTGGAAAACCCCCTGCAGGGTACCGCTTTGCCCTTTCCCAGAGAAAGGCCTGGGCATGAAAGGAGAGGCTTGCTGTGACTACCTACCGGGAGAGCTACATTCTTTGGAGACATTGTTTTTTCTACTGGTTTACAGATCTGAGATTCAGCAGTCCAAAAAGGCACTTAGAAAACTTTATTTTCCTAGTAAACATTATCCGCCCCTAGGACAAGTTCTTCTCTGTCAGGCTGCCATTACTCAGCCACGTTCTTCTAGAGCTACCTCATGGGCATCTGAAAAAGCTTCCTGATACACTAATAAGCTTCTCTCTCGACTCAAAGTTGCTTTCTTGTTCCTAATGGGGGCTGAGCCTACAGATCTTCTCTCTACAGAGCTGCTGTTCTCTATGGAGATGAGTCAGTAGCCCCATGACTGAGCTTGCAAGTCCTTCCACACCCAAGGAAGAGGAGATGATGTTCCCCCTGATAGTTTAAAGAGACTATGGATTGCTTTTAGAAGAGGCCTTGACAGGAAGCAGAAATAGAAACGATTGTAAGTATTCAGCAGAGGTAGTGGCTCCATTTCAAGGAGAGGAGCCTTGGTCCTAGAGTTCTGAGGAGAGCACTGATAAAACCAAGCTTCATTGAGTCTTTAGTAAGTGCTATGCATGGTGCTTAGTCTTTCCAGTGGCTCCATGAGTTGTCTTATGTTACCTGCACTTTATGGCTAAAACAAACATGGCACACACAAGTTGTCTAAAATTATATAGCTTTTCAGTGGCTGAGGGAGGATTTGTAAAAAGTAAGACCAGTTGACAGGACCCAAGTCATTCTCTCAAGTATAACATAATATGTGTTCTGAATATGTGTTCATAATATGTGCTCTAAACAAAAGCAATTGTTCTGAAAAAAAAAATGAGACCAGCTCATTTCTTTAGCACTTCATCTTTGGGGGCTGTCCATTTGAAAATTTTATGGATTTGTGATACTATTCTAAATCGGAAAGGAAAAACCAAGTAGAGTGAGCAACAAAATAGACCCAAATCAAGGCTTTAAAGCAGTGGTCCTCAATCTTTGGGTTGTGACCCCCAAAGACCATCCGAAAGCTCGGATATTATATATTATGCATAACAGTACTATATTACAGGTATTAAGTAGCAACAAAATAATCTTATGGTTGGGAGTATCTTAGTTAGGGTTTCTATTGGTGTAAAGAGAATATGCCCAAAGCAGCTCTTATGAAGGCAAACATTTAATGGGGGCTGGCTTACAGTTTCAGAGGTTTAGTTCACTATCATGGTATAAAGCAGGGCAGCCTCCAGACAGACATGGCGCTGGAGAAAGAGCTGAGAGTTCTACATTTTGTTCCACAGGCAGTAGAAGGGGACTGTGTGACACACTGGGTGTAGTTTGGGCATAGGAGACCTCAAGTCCACCTTTATAGTGACAAACTTCCTCCAACAAGGCCACATTTCCTACTAGTGCTACTCCCTATGGGCTAAGTATTCAAACACATGAATCTATGGATGTCCTTCCTATGCAAACCACCACTGGGGGTGGGGGGGGGAAGTGTGAGGTCATCACCACAACATGAGAAACTGCATTAAAGAGTCCACCGTTCTGAAGGTTGAGAACCACTGCTCTTAAGCCATTGCTGGCCCTCCGTGCTGATACATGGCCTGTTACTACTTGCCTATTCTGCATATTTGGTGTTACCACCACACACACCTTATCCACTGCGACTGCAAGCACAGTTTCCTAAGACAAATGATCCAAAATGGCTGTCATTGACATCTACATCCAGAGTAGGAATGAGACAGGAAAGAACAGAAAGCCTGTCTTAATAGACAGCTCCTTACGTGACAAAGAGACATCTATAAGAATGTACAAGGATTTGGTCTTAATTTCAAAAATCACATCAAACTTTATTTGACTCTTATTTGGGATGAAAAGAGACATGGAGTTAGGTTCAAATTAGGTAATGCTTTTTGAAAATCAAAATTGTAATATTTTTTATTTTGAAAAGATGGCAAGGCTTCTGAAGAGAAGATCCTGAATGCCAAACCGATGGCCATGTGGTGAAGGTACTTTCTGAACTCAGAGCTCCATCCTATAGGCTTGGGGCAGGAAGGGCCCTGCAGAGTAGCCACGATCCAGAGGCAGGGACAACAGCTATCAGTGTTTCTTCTGGTAGAATTTCAAAGTAGCTTGTTTTATCATGACAGGAAAATAGAAGTATTGATTATGACTCATAATATTAGGAAATGCTGGCATAAAAACTGTTGTTGTTTTTCTCACGACTCAGCCTAAGACTGTCTTGCGAATACCCAGTGAATTTTTAAGTTACGAACTAGGGTTCCTCAAGATGACTCCATAGATGAAGGAATGAAGGAGCTAGCTATTTAAGCCCAATCACCGGGGTTCAATCTCTGGGACTCACATGGTGGAACAGGAGAACTTAGTCCTACAGGTTCTGACCTTTATTGTGCACACATATGTGTGTGAGCACATGCCCTCAGAGAGAGAGAGAGAGAGAGAGAGAGAGAGAGAGAGAGAGAGAGAGAGAGAGAGAGAGAGAGAGAGAAAGTACATGAAAAATTAAGATTATAAACTACTGTAAGACCTGTGCTACAAACCCACGATAACTTTCCCTTTGTTACATTAAAAACATCACCCCCACCTTCTACAGAACGGATGGTTTTAGTACTTTATCTGCCACAAAATACTGCACCTAGCATTTTGTTTTATTTTGAATATTAAATTTGATATATACTCTGGTTTGGGAATTAAGCACTTCTTGACTAGTTCCATTAATTGTGTTAAAATCTGTTTTCTCCTGCTTTTTTTCCCCCACCATAATTTCCGCTAGTTAAAAAAAAATAGCAGCAGTTAAATGATGTCATTCCTGGAAGCTTACAAGTAAGATGAAAATTAGAAGGGAAACTTCCTCTAAATGTGTCTGGTCTTCTATGATGGGAGAAAACTTTTCTATCAAGGTCAATATTAAGCATGAAATACACAGAATTCTTTTATATCTGGAGAAGACATCCAAGTCAACAAACAGCAAGACCCTGGAGTTCGTCCACTCTTGCCCTGGTGCTAGAAAACTCAGTAGGGAAGGTAAGAGAAAGACGGGGGACATGGTTAGAGTTTATGTCTCCAATGCCTCCCCTACCCCTTATGAGTGGACAGTAAGGTCCTAGGACAGCAGTGGGCTCTGAGAGCACAGTGACTTATACTGGAGTTCACAGGTGACTGGAATAGTTAGTGATAGAAACTAAGGAGAAGAATGAGTTAGAATAAATAAATGACAGAAGGAAAACCCTTCAACTAAGTGCCTTCCTCGGCCTTTTCCTCTCTCCCCTGTGCTTTGCTTGCTGGATGCATGTGATTAGCAGCTTTGTAGCCCCCATATGTTCCCTGCACAATGCTCTGCATTGCTGCAAACAGAGACAGTACGCCTTGGACAACTTAAGCTCTGTGTACCCTTCCTGTGGGAGTAAGGATAGCTCCTTCCCCTTGGGTTGCTTAGAGTATTTACATGAGATCATGTATGGAAAGTAGTACTTCCATGCCAGCCAGCAGCTGCCCTGACAGATGTTAGTGAGACTTAAAGAACGAGGTCGCTGGGAGGGTGATGCTGCAGATGAAGAGACTCCTGGGTTTGGCTGGACAGCAGCGAGATGCCAAGCTTATCTATCATCTGTCAGAAACAAAGGCGTCACAAAGGCAACAGTAAATCACTTAGTGATGCACAAGACACTTTGATGTGCTAAGCAGGTGACATAAACTATCCCTAAGCCTTATACATGCTCAAAGATTTCATCTCCAGTTCTGCAGTTACAGAAATGAAGATTCAACATGAGTCAGAAAACCAACAAACAAAACCCAACTATGGGGCAGGAATTATGAGGTAGTTCCTCTCATTCTTGTTAAACACGGGATCTTACTCCCAGCTCTCATTATTTTCTCCTTCAGTGAGGTAACTCGCTGGCTTTACTTCTTCCCCTTTTCCTCTATTAATTTGCGTGGTGAGCACATGTACGCATGTGCCTGGATTGGGGCACTGAGACTGGCAGTGGGAGTCTCCATCTTTGTTCTTTGAGGCAGGGTCTCTCAGCTGAGCACAGAGCTAGAAGGTAGAACTCATCTAGTCTAGCTCGCCCCATGCATCCCGTCTGTCGTTTGTCTTTTGAGTGCTGGAATTATGGGCAGCCTACCTTGATCACTGGGCACTTCCAGGGATTGTAGGGATCAAATTGTTGAGTCGTCCTTCTTGGTCAACAAGTACTTAATCCACTGAACCCCTAGAACTTTTCTTACGTCAATAAGTACTCTGTTCCATCATCCGTGACCTCTCCGGGATCTGGCCACACTCTCCCGGTGGCTGTCAAATAGTCTTCATTATGACCATACCAACCTGTGGGAAAACTCTAAGGCCTTGGATTTTCAGATGGTAGTCAGCAGTCAGATACAAAGCTACTGACTGGTGTCTATTCAATGCTAACATCGCTGAATAATGCTGTAATGGTTTTTGTGACAGAAGCCTTGGGGTCCAAGCAAACTGAAGCAACTGCAAAGCATTAAGTCACACAAATAAACTGCATCTTTACAATGGCCAGCAGGAAGGCTCATGCTAATTGGGCTGTTAAAATTCGGAGCAGTCACAAGAGTATACTTAATCTGCAAATTAATACAATGAAGTCATTACTTTCTTCACAAAGCATCCTAAGATTCCACTGAAGTAGCCAAGCCACTTATGACATTAAGAAAGAACATATGAATTACAAGGACTAGAGAGTTTGTATTCCTGTGATGGGGGGATTTTATTCATCTAAGCATAAAATAAGATAAGAATAAAGTCCCTATTAAAATTAGGATTTCTAAATCTTGCTTATGGAAACTGCATGACTAATTAACTCCTTTTCTCTGATCCAGGAGGCATGGTCTCTTAGCACCCGTGAAATGGCAGCAGGAAGAATTGTTAATTTACACATAGGGTCTAGACCTGCTATAGTTCTTGATGTTTTCTACACTTGAGTAGTTATCCAAGTGGGCCTAGGTATGCACAGATTTCTTTATTGGAACCAGAACCTCCCCCCTCTCCCTCTCCTTCTCTTTCCTCCTGTCCCTTTTCAGGACTTAGGATTGAATGCTGGCCTTGTGAATGTCAGCCACATGTTCTACTTCAGAACTGAATCTCCATTCATCACTTTACTTTTTAAAATTTTAAAACAGGCTCTAAGCTGCCCAAATGGCCTTAAGCTCACTATATAGTCCAGGCTGGTCTTGAACTTGTAGCCTTCCTCCCTTAACTTCATGAGTAGCTTTGATGGTTCTCCATTTTTTTCCCTGAACTCTCATTCTTGTAGCTTCTCTGTGGTCCCTCTTAGTGTTACCAATCTCCTTTTTCTTTCTGTTTTTACAGTAGTCTTCAATGCTCCTACTTAAATATTTCTAACGTAAATAGTATAGACGAGTCTCCCGGTAGACTCTTGCTTTGGCTCCCCCAAGAAGGTTGTGTTGTCAGCATAAGTTTAATAGGGTGATATTAAAGTTCTCACAAATCTTCTTCGTACATAATTCTTTCACCTTAACTCCCAGTAGCCCTAAGCAGCATACTGAACTTCAACCTTAGAGAACTCTGCACTCTTCAGATTCTCAAAGCCTGTCTGTATTCACGTCTTTATCTTTACGTATGCTGAAACACCAACACCTCCCCACTGTATTCTTAGTAGATCTGCTCCATCATTGAGAACTTACCAGAAATTCTCTTCTTTAAAAACTGAGCCTGACAACTCAACTCTCCCTGACTCAGAGAAGCATTCTTGCTTCTATTGCTCCCTGAGCATCTTTCTATCAGCTGCAGTTGTGATATTGATTTCTTTGCCCATCTTTCTTTTCTGCCAAGTGTGAAGATCATGTCTTCACATGCCTTGGATCTTCTGTGTCTCGCAGTGCCCCAGAATGCCTGAGTGAGATAGAAGTTAAGATCTTTCTTAAGTCTGAAGCCATGAGGCTCTTGGTGAATTTTCTGCCTGAATGCACAGATTGTAGGTTGGTTTTTCCCTATCTGTTGTTTATTATAATCACCAACCCCTCTACACACAAGATCATTATAAAATATCAATGAATTAGCCATTCAATAATTCCTCGGGTTCTGTTGACACAGCTGGCCTGGGCTGATGTTATTAACTTTGCGCCAGTTGGTTTGAAAACAGTTAAAACAGCGATTGCAACAACTTTGCATGAATGGGTCCAAGTTTAATAGTGAAAACAGGACCTTCCCGAGTTACACTTGAGGGAAACCTGAGACTGCGTCTGGGAAAGATATCGACAAAAACACCCCGATTCTGCTTCCAGTTTGCTCCAGAGAAATGTTTCCTGTCAGAAAGAGGGAGCACCTTGGCGGCTCCCTAATGGCCCTGAACACAGCTCTCTTCCACCGGACGGTGGACCCAGTGTTCTTACAGAGACACTCTAAGAGAGTAGGAGTCTGTCTTCTCTGAGGCAGGATGGCTAAGGAGGAAAGAGAAGAACTCAAAACTGGAGAAAGTCAGAGCTTTGGGTCCCAGAGGAACAACACATGCCACCTTTCCCCACCTCTCTCTCCTGCTTCTCTTTTCATGGCCTCTCAGTTTCAGTTCGTTGGCAGCTCTTGGAACCAGGACCAAGTGGAAAGGTGTGACTGGGTAAAGAACCATGCAAAGGGACTGTTTGAGCTCACTGGTTTTACCTAAGCGTCAACTTCACTCGCCTCCAAACTCCAGATCATTACAGATAACATCCCACAGGCACACACTGCATGGTACCCTCCAAGCCTGGCACCAGCAGGAACCTGGGATTATCTTGTGTCACCTCATCAAAGAGCAAAGGAAAGAGGCTGGCATCAGGCACTCAACAGAGGGAAATCCAACCAGGGCTCCTACCTGAGACCAAAGGCCTTTTTTCCAGAGCAGAGGTGGACATGGGGACAGACGCGCTCTTTGAGGAGGCTTTGAAGCCACCCTTTAGTAAACATGTTTTTTGTCCAAGCTCTTAGCACACAAACTATGCTGCCACCCACAATGCTCCCTCTACCACCCAGTAGAAAACCCCCAGGTGGGTGACTTTCCCTCATACCAAACATGTGGAGGAGGCCCATGGGGATGCCCATAACCACCCAGAACTGGGCTCTGGGGACCACATGGCTGGTTTCCCATCACCACAGAGCTGCTATGCTAAAGGGGTCTGCACTGAGTTTGAACTGGCATATTTGAAAAGTCTCTTTTTTCCTCTTCAAATAAAATATTTATGGCAGGAAATCAGGTTAGACATTCCTGAAACTAGCAAGGGTTTAAGAACACACTGTCCTACCTTCTCCTGACATGTAACAGCAGTTTAAGTTTTGAAGGAAGACCCTTTACATTTAACCTGAGCCCTTGGAGGAATGCAAACACCGCCTTTGGAGCCAGGCCTGTGGTAAAAGATTACCATATGTGAACCACATAAGGAAATTCCTCCTGGAAGCCAGAATTTATACTGCCCAGTGAGCTATGAATAGAAAGTTTGTGTCTGGTGATGAATATGGATAAAATACATCACTCATAGTCCAGGGCATGGCAAGCCAAATTGAAAACACATATTTTGGATCAGAGAATATTTTCAAAAATATATTTCAAAGAAAATAAACAGATCGCGTGTTCATTGCTTGAGGTTCTCGGCAGGAGAGAGATATTAGTAGTCTTTCTTTACAAATAATTTCTTCTCCCCTGTACTTCTCAGGCCAGAGGCAGACCCTCTGGGAAAGAGCAGGCGTCCCCCAGAGTGCAGCCTGAGTGGTTTTACTGGCAGGCATCATACCCTCTTCCTGTGAAAGACAAGGAGTTGAGTCTTTGAGTATGTGCAGAGAGGACCACGTGGCTTGGGCAGATATGTCCTATTAGGCGTGCTTTCCCATCAACCCAGAAAGATTCTGCAGGCTTCTGCATTCTTATGCTCTTGGTCTTTTCCCTTGCTAGATAATTCACAAACATCACAATTACATCTGTGTTACCAATTATCAGGATGAAAAGTGAAAATGCTTCATTCAGAGGTCTGGCCTGCCACCAAAACATAAAGAATTACATAGAAGACGTGAGTTCGAATACACTGTGTTTTGACAGTTAACATGCAATTATAATTCCTCCCTCTTCCTTCATGAACTCAATTCTCCATTGTTATCAATATATTCCCAAGGACTCATTCACTCACCTAACTCCTAACTCTTCCTTCCCTAGCTTGGACAGCTTATCGATCTGTCCCTATCCCTTTCTTTTCGGTGTCAACTGCATAGCTGTCCTTCTCATTGCCAGGGGACACTGAGCATCAGTACAGATGTGTCATTAACTTGATATACAATGAGCAGTCTGCAGCCAGGTCCTGGTCACAAATTCCATGTAATATGGACACTCTGTGTTTTTAATCCACTCTCCTGCTCACTTCTCATCCTGAACTGCTTTCTGTGCAGAGTGTAACTCAAGCAACACACACTATGGAATGCGCTATGATAGTGGGTTGGCTTCTGTACGAATGTGGGACCTAAATAATATTCTAGAATTTAATCAGCACTCTGGAACATCGTCTCATACAAACTGCTGCTGAAGTATACGTATGTCGTGTCTGTTTTGTTTTTAGGAATTCTATACGGTGAGCCCACTGAATGCCACCATCTAAATTGAGGAGCCCATAAAGTGGGAAAAACGACAAGGGGGCTTTGTGTGCCCACTTCTAAGATTTGTTTCATACACGTCTTCTCTATGCATTGTTCTCTGGCTTCAATTATCTCGACTCAATGAATGATTCCTCTTGGACACTGATTAGCACAGAACATATTCGGAGTTGGGTCTTTATCCCAGCAAGGAATCTTATTTGGGCCAAATTTTGGCAGGGCTGCAGCAGAAGGGGTCAATGGAGGACCAGAGAATAATTGGAAATTGTACGAAAAAAGTCCATGGCAGATTTACAGTAAATAAAAGTTTGCACATGATTCAGCACCAGCAGTTTTCAACCTTCCTGATGCAGCAGCCTTAAATACACGTCCTTGTACTATGGGGCCCCAATCATAGAATTATTTGTGCTGCTACTCCCTAATTAATTTTGCCACTGTTAGAAATCCTAATATAAATGCCTGCATTTTTCAATGGTCCTAGGTGGTCCCTGTGAAAGGCCCATTTGACCTCCAAAGGGTCACAACCTACAGGCTGAACCACTGCTCTACACGATTATCAGCTTCTTGTCACTTCTATAATCATAACACCACACTCTATATTACCAGTTGCTGATTATTATGAATGAACACATACAACATAAATGTGTGTACACACATATATCCAAGTATGTGCCTAACTAGGACTATGATTACATTGTTTTATAAATGGATTATTGCATATGGTAATGTGTTATTTTATAATATTGTGAACTGTATTTTAAGTAGTAGCTCTTCTTCAGCAAACATATTCGATGTCCCTTTGTAGACTTGGTGCCAGTTTCACCTATGCCAGATAGCTTGCAGTACATAGATAATATCTTTCAGCTTCTTTTGTGTTTTATGTAGCTAGTGGATATTTATAAAGGCCATTGAATGTGCTCACACCAATGCTAAGTGTCATGCGTCATGCTGGCTGCTGCTGAATTTGAAACGGAAGATGTGTGCCCTGGAGTTACGGCACATCAGTGCCCAAGGAACTATCTGTTTATTTTCTGTCTCCCTACTGGAAAGTAAGATGGATGTGAACAGAAGATTTTACTGCCAACTCCCAAATTCCGGGAACAGCATATTTAATGTAGTGGACAGTTAATAAATATTTGTTGAATGAATGAACCCTTAAAGATTAAAAAAGGGAAAGGAAGGGAAAAAAAAAAACCTTTGAAGAGGAAGTAATTTCCTCATTTATATCTGTGTGTCCGTGTTTGGTCTACTGCAAACAAAGTGCTTTTCTCTCTGCTGGCCTAGATCCACTCTTTCTTGACATTAGTCTGTGACTGTGTTACCCAGACTCTCATGAATGGTTGACCTACTTGGTACAATATTATTTTTTTGATAATGTGGTATTTTTGGAAGTCGTACATACCTGATAATATTTCTTATCCCTGACACTGATGTGGTGACTTAAAAAAAAAACACCCCAAATATATACTCTTGTTGCTGAGGAATTTGCCAGTGTTTGGCTAGGAAGCAAAGGAGGATGTTTTGGTGGATTTAGGAGAGACGGTGAAGTAAATCATCCATGCTCCTCTCTCAGCTCGGCCATGTTCTCTTACATATAACAACCATGTACATGTGTTCACATATGTGCACATGCATTCAGTGTGTATAAATAGGCATTTAACCGTGGAAAACTATGGCATGTACCTCGGCTCATGAAGGATAAAGTTTCCACCAAACTTTTAGGAAAATTAATTAAGGAGCAAGTATCTTCCAAATTGCCTCAGGGTGCCATGGAAAATAACCTCCATATGAACAATGGCTGCGCAGCTGGATGCAGATCTGTCTCCTCTGAGCTCTGTTTTTATGGGAGGAGAAGCCTGTCTAGGGGACCCTAGAGAAGGCTTTCACTTCTTGCTCACCATTATTTATACTTGAAAGGACATTTTGTGAAAAACACTCCTTGTTTTGTAAACCGCTGTAAATGCTACTTACTTTGTAGTGGTTCCAGAAATGTCATGGGCACATTTAGGATCAGAATGACAACCAAGCAGCCACCTTGCTAATACCATTGTCTCCTCCCTGGCTTGAGAGAGCACTTGAAATCAGGAGTGCTGACTTAGACTGAAGAAGGTTCCTAAGCCAGTCACAGTCATCAAATATGCATAGATTGTGTATTGATAGAGTCCATCTCCCATTCTCTCTTCTTCAACATCTCTCTTCCCCCACAATCCTTTTTTTCCAACTTTTTTGTATGTGGTGTTTGGTATGTGTGTGTGTGTGGTATCTGTGTGTATACACATGTGTATACTTGTGTGTACATGTGTGTTTATTGTGTATGCATATATGTACTTGTATGTGTATATGTGTGTATGTATGCATGTGTATGTATGTGTGTTGTGTGTGTGGCATATATGTATACATGTGTATATATAATGTGTGTATGTATGTATGTGTGTATGTATGTGTGGTGTGTGGCATATGTCATATATATACATATATGTATATGTATGTATGTGTAGATATGTATACACACACACACATATATTTGTGTGTGTGTGTATGTATGTTTGTGTGTGTGTGTGTATAATACACCCTGAGTCTACTTAGTGCAGTTTGCTTGCACATAGATTCAGGACCATCCACTGGTTCATGAATAGTCCCTTAGACACCACAACCTTGAGGAGAGCTGGCTCTACCTCTCCCAGCTGCTAACATTTGCCGATGGCTCCTCCTCTAGGGTTATGGATTTTCTTCACCTCCCATCTTCATGCTGGCATTTTTGTCTGGTGTCCAATCTTGTTCAGGTTTCATGCTTGCTATCACAACTATTGTGAGTTCATGTGTACTTGCCCACTTGTGTCCTGAAAAAAAATGTTTTGTTGTAGTCATCCATCTGCCAACAATCCCTTATCTTCGAGAGTTTGGGAAGCAGCTGTGTTACTGAGCCCTCTAAGTCTTTTATTCTCTGCATGTAGACCAGTTGTGGGTCTTTGTGCTAACCATCATCATGCTAAACAAACAAATAAATACACAAAGCATTTCCATCATGATCAAGAGGAAGGACATCAATGCCCACTGTCAGCTGCCTTGTTCATTACAGTGGCCGAAGGCTTAGCTAGAACACCACGTGAAGGAAATAAAGGGGAAACAAAGAGGAAAGGAAGAGAATGAAGTATCCTTGTTTACTTCTTGCAGTATAAATTGCCTTGTCTATGGCAGTGAATAGTTATAGTACCACATGGCTTGATCAAAAATGTCTTTTAGCATCAAAAGATGTCAATATTTCACCAATTATGAAAATAATGTTAGGTGATATTTGGATTATGTAGTTGAAGAAAGTAGGATTTTCCTTTAAAAAAAAAAAGTCAAAATATCTAGTCCAAAATGTGTTTTGTGTAGGTACCACAAGGTTTGTGACATTGGAACTCAGTCATTCCATCAAGTATGCTTTTTAGGTACAGAAAAAAAAAATGGCTGCTTGCCAGATAACTCAGACTATATAAGCTACTCACTGCATTTGCCATGCCATCGCATCTGTCTCCTGTCAGGAGCAAAACTATCCCAGAAGGAGGCACTTTTGCCCTTGGCTTCGGCTATCATATCATTTAGACAGTGGGTCCAAGGAACTGGGCCTCCTTTGTAAGAGTTGCATACTGCAGGGATGCAGACTGGAGCTCCAATGGCGCTCTCAAAGGGAGCTTATGTCTGAGGAAGACACTCCACATCACTCTGACAAGTTTTCACACTTTGTTAGATTGGGGAGAAAATAGTGATGGTCCATTGAAGTGTGGGGCTGTATCTTAACCAAGGTTGCTTAGTTATCAGTGTCTGTGGCCTCTATTTAAATCTAACCCCTTGACAGGATTCCAGACGTGGATGTGGGAACCTTTGAGCCTCTCTATCTGCTCCTTTCTCAATGTGACACATGCAGTAAACCTCCTCTTTCGTCCTGCCACATTGCTTACCACTCTAGTTGGTATATTAAAGATGAGTGGCAGAGCATCACTTGCAGGGATCACCAGGGCTCAGACTCTAAAGCTAACTCTCCAGTCATCTCGTGCTTCCCTTATATTCCCTGTGCTTTTCCCTCTGGGAAATTCTCTTCTGTGTTTAGAAATAGATTATGTCATCAAGCTAATTGAAATTAGAGCATTCAAATGGGACATTTTGAAAATGATTTATCATTTTATAAACTTAAAGATAAATTTTAAATGTTTTTGTATAAGAAAATCAAGACCCCCCACCCCCCAAATAGCCACTAAACTGTAAACATCAAAGCAGCAGGAAGAGTGGGAATCTTGTCTGTCTCATATTATCTAGGGTTCCACATAATGCCCGGCATGAAGGAGTTGTGGGACAAATGCATTCTAATAGACAGGAACATAAGGGATATGTCGTAACAGAAAAGTTAGTTCAGGGAGGCACCATAGCCATGAGGCATGCCAAACTCAAGCTGTGTTAACCAGGCACATTACCCTTCAAGGAAATGATGTAAGGCGCGCGTGCGCGCGCGCGCGCGCGCGCACACACACACACACATGCATATACACACACACACACATAGACACACAATCCCTAGATGAAAACCCCACCCCAAATTCTACATGTATATTAGATGTCCACATGAGTTGAAGGCATTTACAAATCAGAACTCAATACTCTGAATCAGATGCAGCCCACATGGTTGCTTTGAGCCTTTTAAATGTGCAAAACAAACACAATTCTCCTCCTTGGGATCTGGAAAAGACCTGAAGAATCTGCTTCATTTCAGGGGCTATTTTTTATGTATTACTCTCAAGTAACAGTATTGAAAATAGTGTCCACAGGTAGGACAAGATTACACACAAATCCAGAAATCCCACACACAAAGCAAGCTTACCTACTGTGCAGGAAGCTCTCACACAGATGCCCCAAGTTGATACATAAATTAATATGTAGATGAAAAAGCAGAAACTGGTACAAAATGGATCATTTTTAGAGTTGTCTTAGTTAGGGTAATTATTGCCGTGGTTAAACTCAATGACCAAAAACAACCTAGAGGAAAGGGTAATTTTTGTTTACATGCCTACAACACTGACCATTATGGCAAGACGTGAGGACAGGAACTCAAACATGGCAGGAACCTGGAGCGGGAGCAATGAAGAGGCCATGGGGGAGTGCTGCTTACACTGGCTTGCTTCCCATGGCTTGCTCATCCTGCTTTCTTATAGAACTCAGGACCACCAGCCCAGGGGTGACCCTACTAACTACAATAGGCTATCCCAACTGCAAATATTCCACCAGAGAACTCCTAAACCTGATAAACAACTTCAGCAAAGTGGCTGGATATAAATTTAATTTAAACAAATCAGTAGCCTTCCTCTACTCAAAGGATAAACAGGCTGAGAAAGAAATTAGGGAAACAACACCCTTCACAATAGTCACAAATAATATAAAATGCTTTGGTGTGATTCTAACCAAGTAAGTGAAAGATCTGTATGACAAGAACTTCAAGTCTCTGAAGAAAGAAATTGAAGAAGATCTCTGAAGATGGAAAGATCTTCATGCTCGTGGACTGGCAAGAATAATATAGTAAAAACAGCCATCTTGCTGAAAGCAATCTACAGATTCAATGCAATCCCCATCAAAATTCCAACTCAATTCTTCATAGAGTTAGAAATAGCAATTTGCAAATTCATCTGGAATAACAAAAAAAAAAAAAAAGAAGGATAGCAAAAACTATTCTCAACAATAAAAGAACTTGGGGGAATCACCATTCTTGACCTCAAGCTGTATTACAGAGCAATAGTGATACAACTGTATGGTATTAGTACAGAGACAGGAGGTAGATTAATGGAAAAGAATTGAAGACCCAGAAATGAACCTTATGGCCATCTTGCTGAAAGCAATCTACAGATTCAATATAATCCCATCAAAATTCGAACTTGCACCTATGGTCACTTGATTTTTGATAACAGAGCTAAAACTATCCAATGAAAAAATACAGCATTTCCAACAAATAGTGCTGGTTCAACTGGAAGTCAACATATAGAAGAATTCAGATCAACACATTCTTATCTCCTTGTACAAAGCTCAAGTCCAAGTGGATCAAGGACCTTCACATAAAACCAGAGACACTGAAACTAATAGAAGAAAAAGTTGGGGAAGATCCATGAGTACATGGGCACAGGGGAAATTTTCCTGAACAGAACATCAATGGCTCATGCTCTAAGATCACCAATGGACAAATGGGACCTCATAAAATTGCAAAGCTTCTGTAAGGCAAAGGACACTGTCAGTAACACAAAACGGAAACCAGTAGATTGGGAAAAAACCTTTACCAATCCTACATCTGATAGAGGGTTATTATCCAATATATACAAAGAACTCAAGAAGGTAGATTCCAGAGAACCAAATAACCCTATTAAAAATGGGGAACAGAGCTAAACAAAGAATTCTCAACTATGGAATATCAAATGGCCAAGAAGCACCTAACGAAACGTTCAACATCTTTAGTCATCAGGAAAAAGTCACAAATCAAAAGAACCCTGAGATTCCACCTAACACCGATTAGAATGGCTAAGATCGAATCCTCAGGTGGCAGCAGATGTTGGAGAGGATGTGGAGAAAAAGGAACACTCCTCCATTGTTGGTAAGATTGCAAACTGGTACAAACACTCTGGAAATCAGTCTAGAGGTTTCTTAGAAAATTAGAAATAGATCTACCTAAAGACCCAGCTATACCACTCTTGTGAATATACCGAAAATATGCCCCACCATGCCACAGGGGCACGTGTTCCACTATGTTCATAGCAGCCTTATTTGTGATAGACAGAAGCTGGAAACAACTTAGATGTCAACGATAGAAGAATGGATACAGAAAATGTGGTTCATTTACACAATGGAATACTACTCAGCTATTAAGAACGAGGGCATCCTGAGTTTTGCAGGCAAATGGATGGAACTAGGAAATATCGTCCTAAGTGAGGTAACTCAGATCCAAAAGGGCATGCATGGTGTGTACTCACTCATAAGTGGATGTTAGCCAAAATAAATAAATAAATAAATAAATAAATAAATAAATAAATAAAAGTACAGAATATTCAAGATACAGTCCTCAGAACTCAAAAAGGTCAACAAGCTGATGTGCCCAAGTGAGGACACCTCAGTCCCACTCAGGAGAGAGAAGAAAGCTATCACAAGTTGGGAGGAAAGGAGGGACCTGGGAAGGAAAGTGGGTGGAGGCGGGGAGTGAAAGGGAGAAGGAAACCTGATCTGGTACTGGGTGAGGGAAAAGGTCTGAAGTCCTGAGGGCCAGCAGAAAGAATGGAAACAGGTAACCTCTGGAAATAGGAGGTTGGGAGAACCCTTCAGAATGCATCAGAGACCTTGGAGGTCAGAGACTCTCAGGACTCAAAGGAAGGGGACCTTAGATGAAATGCCCTTCAGTAGGGAGAGGGAACTTATAGAGTCCATATTCATCAGGAAGACCGGGCATCAAGTGAGGAATGGGGTTGCCATCCTACAGTCACAATTCTGACCCTTAATTGTTCCTGTCTGAAAGAATTACAGGGATGTAAATGGAGAAAAATAAGGTCCAGTGACAGGCCCAAAGTGTAATCCAGCTCAAGGGGAGGTCCCAAGGTCTGACAGTATTACTGAGGCTATGGAGCGCTCACAAAGGGGACCTATCATGACTGCCCTCCAAAAGACCCAACAAGCAGCTCAAAGAGTCAGATGCAAATCTGTGCACCCAACCAATGGACAGAAGCAGCTGACCCCTGTTGTTGAATTAGGGAAGGCTAAAAGAAGCTGAGGAGAAGGGCAATCCTGTAGGAGGACCAGCAGTCTCAATTAACTTGGACCCCCGAGGTCTCTCAGATACTGGAACACCAACAGGGCAGCATACACCAGCTGATATGAGGTCCCCAACACACATACAGTAGAGGACTGCTGGGTCTGTGTTCATTCAGAGATGATGCATCTAACCCTCAAGAGACTGGAGGCCCAGGGAGTTTAGAGGTCAGGTGAGGTGGGAGGTGGGGACATCCATGTGGAAACAGATGGGTGGGGAGGAGGTATGGGATATGGAACAGTCAGAGGGTGGATGGGAGGGATAAAATATGGAGTGTAAAAAATAAATTAATTAATAAAAAAGGTTGCTGTATAATGGAAACCAGATGTGTGCTTCAAAGTGAAATCAAAACTGTGAACTAGGGAATATAGAACATTCTCTTTGGACATAGAGAACTAAGGTTTAATTTTCAAACAATATTGATTCTTTGGTAGTTTTAAGCAATCAGTGGGAGGTGGATTGGGGCAGAATTCAGAATAGATAAGGAAGGAGGATCATATAACACCCCTCTTTTTTAGCTTTAAGAGGCTAGTACCTAAGAGACTTCCAGGAACCCTGTACTGGCTAGTTTTGTGTCAACTTGACACAGCTGGAGTTATCACAGAAAAAGGAGCTTCAGGTGAGGAAATGCCTCCATGAGATCCAACTCTAAGGCATTTTCTCAATTAGTGATCAAGGGGGAAAGGCCCCTTGTGGGTGGAACCATCTCTGGGCTGGTAGTCTTGGTTCTATAAGAGAGCAGGCTGAGCAAGCCAGGGGAGGCAAGCCAGTAAGGAACATCCCTCCATGGCCTCTGCATCAGCTCCTGCTTTCTGACCTGCTTGAGTTCCAGTCCTGACTTCCTTGGTGATGAACAGCAGTATGGAAGTGTAAGCTGAATAAACCCTTTCCTCCCCAACTTGCTTCTTGGTCATGGTGTTTGTGCAGGAATAGAAACCCTGACTAAAACAAACCCTTTCAGAATTCCCTCTTCTCTTCCTGAGAGAAGTGTAGTGAGTTTATGTCTATTGTTCCTTGAGTCTGGACAAGGGCATGTGATAACCCAAATCAACATAGTTCCTGGGGATGATGAAGTACTGCTTCAGAGGCTAACTCATCAGGACTGGCTTGTCCACTAAGCATGCTTGCACTCAGAACTCTGCCTCTAGAAATGGAAAGGACACATCGAGAGGTTGCATGTCATTCTGGCTGATAACTTCTGCTAACCAATGAGCAGAAAACAGGTTTCATATAACAGATGCATGAGTGAAAGGGCCACACACTCTTTGGTTTTTCAAGTCCCAGAATTGTGGAAAATGTCTTTCTGCATTGTGAAAATTCAGGAACAACAGAGATTGAGAGAGGTAATAAATACTGTTATTAACTCAGTATTTTTCAACCTGTAGGTTGCAGCCCATTTGGCAAACTTTTGTCTCCAAAAATATTTAGATTATGATGCATAACTGTAGCAAAATTACAATTATGAAGTAGCAAAGAACATAATTTTATTGTTGGAGGTCAACACAACATGAGGAACTGTATCCAAGGGTTGCAGAATTGGGAAGGTTAAGAATCTTTAAATCGTGTCTTGCTGTAATTGTTTTCATGCAATGCTGGGAATTAATATGTTACTTTGTAACTAGTTTCTCTTACCTTTCAATGCATTCTTTAGTTCTATGAATGGATTTATGCTTGACCTTTACATCTGAAATATATTCTGAAATATATTTTCCATTTGAGTTCATATTTGTGAGATATTCATGTTTCTACCTAGCTGAATTAATCTATTTTCACAGGTAGCCTCCTGTTTGGAGAGATAAATTTGATTGATTGATTTTTAAATTTGATAAAAGTTTATTTTTCATAACACTGATGTTAAAAACAGCAGCAACTCTTTATGGTACAGATCTTATCAATAATCAGTAGAGCAACTCTTTGACACTGGAAAACTTCGATTTAAGATGCAGTATGTGGTTAGTTTTTAGACATTTTTACAAACTATAGTTATTCTCTATGTGCCGCGTGTCACAATACCATAACTTTTCTCTTGGTAGTATTACTCAAATAGATTTCTGCTGACTTTTGTCCTGTTGCCAACCATGGAAAGGGATGTTCTCAAATCCTTTGTTCTTTGGAAAAAACATCTCTTTTCCTCAAACATCTGGTGTTTCTTGGAAAATGTCTCACTTGGTTAAATTTAGTTTGGTATTAACATGTCTTCTTTATTAATTGATTCCGCTTGTCTTATTCAATAAATACCCTCAGACCCATATTATCTGATGTATTAAAGTAGCTTCTATATGTTTATTTAAAACAATTTTTATTAGACATTTCCTTCATTTACATTTCAAATGCTATCCTGAAGTTCCTTTATACACTCTCTGCACCCTGCTCCCCAACCCACCCACTCCCACTTCTTGACCCTGGTGTGCCCCTGTACTGGGGCATATAATCTTTGCAAGACCAAGGGCCTCTCCTCCCAATGATGGTCAACTAGGCCATCCTCTGCTACATATGCAGCAGCTAGAGACACAGCTCTGGGGGTACTGGTTAGTTCATATTGTTGTTCCACCTATAGGGTTGCAGACCCCTTCAGCTCCTTGGGTACTTTCTCTAGCTCCTCCATTGGGGGCCCTGTGTTCCATCCAATAGATGACTGTGAGCATCCACTTCTGTATTTGCCAGGCACTGGCATAGCCTCACAAGAGACAGCTATATCAGGGTCCTTTCAGCAAAATCTTGCTGGCATATGCATAGTGTCTGCATTTAGTGGCTGATTATGGGATGGATCCCTGGGTGGGGCAGTCTCTGGATGGTCCTTCCTTCAGTCTCAGCTCCAAACTTTGTCTCTGTAACTCCTTCCATGGGTATTTTGTTCCTCATTCTAAGGAGAAATGAAGTATCTGCACTTTGGTCTTCCTTCTCGAGTTTCATGTGTTTTGTAAATTGTATCTTGGGTATTTTAAGTTCCATATGTTTATTTAATCATTATTTTCCAATATATATTTTATTTTCTTGTGAGTTTTAATCTTTGTGTGTAGATTACAGCTGTAGTTACCAGATACAGCTAGATTTACTTAAATAAAAATAAAAATTTATCTCTATATTGGAAAATTACTCAGTTTTAATCTGTATTATAAATTTAGGTTTATGTCTACTTTATTATTTATATTTTATACCTCTTTATAGCATGTCATATATTTATCTGTCATTTTTTTAACTAAAGCTTGTTATAAATGTTTTATGTAGTGAATCGGTTTAAAACTTTTTAAACACTTTTTTATTTATTTTTGTCTGTATTCAATTCTCTGTATTTACATATAGTCTCATGAGCCACAGCATATCTGTGGATGTCAGAGGATAGCCTGCTGGAGTCTGTAATCTTCTTCCAAAATGTTGTCCTAAGGTTGAACTGAGATGGCAAACCTCTTTACCCCTCTGAGCCATCTCACTAAGTTACTTCTGAAAGGCTTATAACTTTATCCTGATATTTATTTTCTTAAACACCTGTTGCATTTTGTTGAACTTTTCCAAATCCTAACTGTGTTATTTCTCCCAATGAGCTCTGGTAATTCAGTTGTTGTACAGGTTTTCTTGATGCATTTTATAATCTGTACCAAATTTTAAAAATAAACTTCATTGGAGGACACTTTATATAGTTACTATAGTCTTGCATATTGTTGAAATGGATACTTAAGGGCTCTTTGGAAAATCAGTTCGATGGTGTTTTGCTGGGGCAACCTCATACAGTGGACACAGGTGAAAGACTAAGGCAGACCGGTGAAGGAATGTTTCCCTGAGCAGACACAGGAGAGAGGATGTTCTGCTAAAGCAGGCACGTGAAAGGACACGTGATGAAGGATTCTTTACTAACAACATGCATGTATTTGTCCACCTTACACTGCATAGTTGAGCTGCATTTGCCAGGACTCCAAAGAAAGAAATACACCAAAAAAACTTCTGGTGGTGTGCTGCAGTTTGTTACTGCTTCCAATGACTCAGGCTGATTGGATGCACTTGCTGAGGCTAGACCCGTGCTGAAGCAAGGCGTGTGTAGGACACATGATGTTTGGAGGGTATAAATAGGTCTCCATGGAGTGACAGAGACAGAGCTTGGCTTGCTGGTACAGCTAGCTGTGCAACACATGTGGGTCTCTCCTCTCTGCAGATCTTCCCTTCCCTTAGAGAAACACAGCAGAGAACTTCTGTGCCACCACGCACTCTGGTCGAGTCAGCTTGACAGGCTGAGGCTTGGAAGCTACTCACGAGGCAGAAGAGTTTCATGGAAACTCACTCCTGGAGTCTGGCGTTCTCTCTAACCCATACATTAATTTTCCATTCCCGCGTTAGTCTAGTGTATGGATCCACGTGCTCTCTTTTAGTATTATCCTATTATAAGTGCCTTTTAAGATTGAATTCTGACATAGCTAAAGCCTTCGCCAGTGTTCCAACAGTCCTAGAAAGTCCTTGAGCAGACCATGGGCTTGGAATTCAGTAAGAATGTTGCTATTCAGTGACATTCAGAATTACACTATCATTTTGAATAAAAGCTAGGTCACTGCCCTACACAGGAATTTACCATCACGTAGGAAGAAGGAAGTTTCAGACCTAAGGAGAAACCAGAATAGAGACTTAGAACTATAGCTGAGTTACACCCATACACACGTATTTACAATGGCCTAGGAGGAAGGTGGACTATACAATAGACTAAAATAGGAACTATGGCAAGGGCAAGAAGCCCTTGACCCTGGCTTCTAAGATTAAGTAAATCTTAGGTGGAGCCCTTTTTAATCCCAGTTGTTAATAATGAATTCTATCCCAGGTGGTTCCTGTTAGACCTTCTGTGTTTGCATTCCTCTGTTTTATGTAAGAATCGAGTAACCTCTTTGTTCCTTGTGGGTATGTCACCCAACTTCCCTATTGTCTTCTGTATAAAAAGTTTGATGCTTGATTTGACAAATTACATTCAGATTCTACACAACATCTCCTGCGTGCATCTGTCTGTCAATTCCATCCGACGCTTTGCCCACCTGCGACTAGAGACACGGTCCACGCAGACAAAGGGGCCCAGAGGGTCTGCGGCACTTCTGCTGTTCCAGCTGGTCCTTCATGCTGACTAGAGCTGAGGCTACGGCTTGGCTGTCTGTGCTAGGTTGTGCCACCACTGCTGATTCGTGTTTGTTATCCCAACTCTACTGAACTGGACTGCTGGCGTATCTGTGAAGTGTTTGTGAGTGAATGGAGCTCCCACTGCTAACCTGTGAACTGAACTGCTGATTTCCCTACAGCACAGATGGGAGTTGCCCCAAAGAGCCTTTCTAAACAGGTCCACTTTCCCTGTATTCTTTCTTTTCCACTACTTCTGGTGGGCAGTGGGCTACAAGGGAGGTTAAAGTGTTTAAGAACCATCATTGATAATAAGGATTAAAGTTACATATTATTTATATATTATTTGCATATATTATATGCAACATATTAATAAACTTTTGCAATATGATAAAGCTTACCTACTGCAAGTACATGGTTATCTCTTCTTTTGATTCTTCCTTTGCCAACATAATATTTTTATTGACTGTTTACCTTGATTCCTTTTTTATGCTTTATTGATATTTAATGGTTATATCTAGGTGAGGTTTTCTTTTAATTTATCATAAATGGGATCCAACTGGATGCTTAAGTCCCGAGTTATTATTTTTCAGTTTCAGAAAAGTAAGAACTCTTTTATCTCCTCAGGAAAACTGATTCTGGGTCACTAGGTCTAACGGATGCTAAGTTTTTTTTTATCTTCCATGCCTCTGAAATCTTCCCTCAATGGTTCTAGTTCTTGAGTCCATACTTGATTTTCAGGATTTTGTTTTTCAGATTTATATTCTACTGAATGAAAGATCGCTTTAGCTTTAGTATTTACTGTTGACAGCTTACAGCCATTCCTTTATTGTTTTCTAGACACTACATCTTTACCTTTGGAAATTGTGCTTAGTAGTTCTTTCATCCTTCCTCAAATTCTATATATATATATAATTTTCAAAGGAGAAAGTACATTCTTTCATATTTAGTCTATAACGTTACCAGATAAAAGCCTGGTGTCATAGTGGCAGGCTGCTCTCTCACTCTGTACTGTATTCTGTTTTACTGGTTTTGACTACAATTTTTTGGAGTGTTACCTAGGGAATTGAGCTCTAGCTTTTGGATTTCCTCCAGAGACGATTGTGGATTTGTTGCTAGGGATACAGTTAGCCCATTGCCATCTTAGGGTCTTGGTTTGAAAACTCCTCGGGGGACCTACACAGTAGAAAACTGACTTGGGAGGCTGCACGGTATAGAACCTTTCATACAACCTCCCAAGACACAGCTCTCTACCCACAAGGAGCACTAAGGCTCGTGAGCTGCATCTCTTTGCAGCCTCAGAATACATGGAAGCACTTTCCCTTCTAGTTCCCTATTCCCCTGAAAGTACAGCATGTATTTTTATATGTTGACAATGTTGATTAGCCTGTGAGTTTTATATCCTGCTTTTTTGCGCCATGAAGCTACAGAAGCAAGTACAAAGTCCAGATTTTACTGAGGACACTTAAGCCCCAATCCGAATTCAGCTCGCCACTCTAGTTCTGTCTCATCCAGAAGCTGACGTTTGCTCACGACTGGCTTTACTGTCTGGTTATTTGAACCTTTGTCTTATCCATCCTTTAGGGTTTTCAGTAGGAAGCCCGTAAGAAGTTAGCTTAGTCCACCATACTGCCATAATCAATAGTTTGTTCTATAGATATTTTTTTCCATCTAAAACATGAGCTGTGACCTCAGAAAGATATGTAACTACTTTCATTATCCCTGTCAGCTTAGGCGTCAGTACTTCCTGTATGCATTTGCTTCGTGCAGGAGGCAAGTTACTTAACCTTTGTTTCTTCTTTAATGTGAAAATCATCCCAGTGTCTAAGTCATATGGTGGTTGTGGCATTTGAGTGAATGAATCTACATAAAATATCAATGTGCATGGCATGATGCTAAGTACTAACAGGAGACTAGCTGCTGTCATTTTTTATTCCCTGCCCAGGAAAGGGCACATGCAGCTAGTAAGCTCTTTATCAAGGGCTAGTCATACTCCACTTAATGATTGGAATTATTCGAAATAACCAAAAGTGCAAATATCATTGGAAAGATATTTGTGTATACTAAAAAAAAAAAATGTCAACAACCTCTACAAGTCATTTAAGGAAGATGACAAATGCATGCATAGTATGCATCCAAAAATCAGTAGAAACAGTAAACAATAGCTATAGTTCATATTTTCTGAAAGTTGAACTAAAGAACTAATGCTGGAGAGTTAACATCTTATACTGAGCAGTGGTACCCAAAATCTCTGGACATCTATAAGTCCTATATAAACAACTAGTGTGTGTGTGTGTGTGTGTGTGTGTGTGTGTGTGTAGCATTTTCTTTCTTAAGGTTTTAAGTGAATCTTTAATGGATGAGAGGTGATTTAGGGGCTGTATCTCTGAGAGCAGAGAGCTGTTCATTTGCAGGCCTGGGACAAACTTGTGTGGCTTGAATTTTCATGTTCCCACAGTGTTATGGGAACACAAATTAGCCTTAGCCTGGAAAAATGACTCTCTGTCATTCTCTGGACCTGTGCATCTTCAGGACATGGGCAGCCAGCACAAACAGGCATCATCAGATTCCTTTCCATCACCCATGAAAGAGTGGCCTCATTGAGGATGGCTCTCCAACTCTGAGAAAGGCTTCATTCACCCATCACTGCCTCGGCCTCCTGCTGACTTCTTGCTTTGACCTTGCAAGGGCTGCAGACAATCAGCAAAGGAATGTGTTTGTAAACATGGCTTTCAGACGGTCCTTCTTTGGTGAAAAACGACCTTTTGGACCCTTCCTCTGGCTTAGGGGAGTTGTAGAAGGTGGCATTTAAAATGTCATCTACCTTTCCCCCCATTAATTAATTAATTAGTTTATTCACTTTACACCCCCATCTCAGCCCCCCAGGTTCCCTCTCACAGAGTCCCTCTCCTCCCCCTCCCCTTCATATCTAAGAAGTGGGAGGCCTCCCTGGTTACCAACCCACCCTGGCAACTCAAGTCACTGCAGGACCAGGCATATCCTTTCCCACTGAGGCCAGACAAGACAGTTCAGTTATGATCCGCAAGCAGAAAACAGGGTCAGGGTAAGCCCCTGCTCCAGTTGCTGGAGAACCAGCATAAAGACCAAGATGCACATCTGTTACACACACACACACACATGCACACACACAGTCATCTGCTGTAACATAAGGCTTTCTTAAATTTACTTACATATGCAATCATATTCAACCTATGGTGTTCATTAACATGAGCTCAGATCTATCTTTTTAATAAGAGATGCCACAATGTTAAGAGATGAGAAAGGTCTGAGATTAATTGATCTCTCTCTTCATACAAAGTGTGCCTTATTTATGATCCCATGAGTCATAAATCAGTAACAGAATGTTTATAATGTGAAACTACTTGAATATTTTCATAACTGATTACATTATCCAACTCTTCTGAAGACATTTCTTTTAAAGAATAATGAGATCAAGTGACCTGTTAGCTATTATAAAGAGAAATTTACAATAAAGAATATAGAATGTGAGACAAATCAGAACTTAGGGAAATAAAAATATATTATTAACATTATTATGAATGTTAAAAAATTTATAGATTTAGGGTATGTAAAATGTGAAGTAACATAATTTTAGCAAGAAAAAACTCTGCATGTTCTCTCTTAATTAGCCAATAACGTGTGTGTGTGTGTGTGAGTAAATGAATATGTGTGTACAATATAACATGTAGAGAAGAGAATAAAAATGCTGAAGATTAAGGGACGAGGAAGGACTCAGTGCAGTTTATGGACATGAGTTATGAAAGAAGGTATAAAATCATTGTTTTTCTAGTCCCAATTGTCCTGGAGTTTCCATTCTCGGTGGTGGGCAAGGGCATGAATATATTCAGCAGTACAAACATAACATGTATATGAAGCTGCATGCTTGTATTCTGAGTGTCTGCTCTGATTGTATAAGAATTCACTGAAATGAATATGCTTCGGATGTGGTTAATTCCAGTGGTAATAACTTTCTTAAACCTTGAAAAAAATATAAAGATAAAAAAGTATATGATTAAGAATTTAAGGAAAATTAAGTATAGCTTAGGTACACAATAAAGTATAATATTACTTATTCAGTATACTATAAAACATAATAATATATATTATTTTGCTTGACTTACCATTTTACACTAGCATGATAGAAGCTGTTATATCTCATTATGGTTGGAGTTTCAAACTTGGTATCTTGAAGGCCAGGAGAGAGGTACCCGTGGAGATGCGAGCACTCCCTCAGAGGTGTGTGATGTAGTCTCAGTCAGAGGACTGGATGGATGGTGCATAATGTTTTTATTTTATTACTTTTACTTTAAATTTATGTGAATATGCATACATGTGTGTTTGTGCATGTCTCTCTCTCTCTGTCTCTCTCTCTCACTCTCTCTTTGTGTGTGTGTGTGTGTGTGTGTGTGTGTGTGTGTATGTGTGTATCTCTGTGTTTACTTGCAGAGCCAGAAAAGGTCATCAGACCTCCCTGGAGATGAAGTTACAGGTGGTTGTGAGCTACCTGACATGTAGAGCAAGCTTTCTTAACCAGTGAGCCATGTCTCCAGTTCCAAACCATAATGGAACTTTATATAAATTAATAGATTGCATAGCACATGTTAATAGGTTAAAAGTACAATCAAGAATGGTTGGGCTCAATCATACAGAAGGGATGGAGTCAAGCTAAGGTATGGGGGAGCTATTTTATTTTTATTCCATTTAACCTTGTTATTAGCGTAAAGAAACCTCTAGGATGAAATAACAGAAATAGTTTTATTCTGGACCATTTCACTAAAGGGAATGGCTGGCAAAGGAGTAATGTGGGTTGTAGACTACACACTACTGGTTAGTTGGATCTCTGGTCCCTAAGTTTAGGCTCTGTCTCCTAAGTCTAAATATAGCACTTATTAGAAAGAAATGCAAGTTTACAAATATTGACACAATAGTGAAGAAAACATTATCAGAGTTAGTACTTCATAGCAACCTAGCTATGTAACTGTTGAAATCTCTTGTCCAGAAGAGGGAAGAGACTCAGTTGGTAGAGTCCTTGTCTAACACACAAACAAGCTCTGAATGTGATGTAATCCCTCGCACCATGTCAATCACATGTGATGACACACACCCGTAATTCCTTTCCTCAGCAAATGGAGGCAGGAGGATCAGCAGTTCAAGGCCATTCTTGGCTAGTTAGTGAGGTGGAGGTTAACCTGGACGACATGAGACTGTCTCTCAAGAATGTAAAAGTACACTTCTCATCATAAGTGAGCAGGCAGGGAAAAAGTCTCAAAACTCTGATGCTATGACAACAGGAAGGTCAAACCCATACTCCCAGAGCAAGCACTCTTGGCTGAGATTCCTCTGTTCAGTGACCTCCATGGTATTTAGGGGCCAGCACTGCCTACCTCATCAGGCAAAGATGGTGGTAAAATTCTACTACACATGTGCAATTGTGCATAAACCAGTGCTCTGGCCACTCTTGTTCTATTAGTAATTTAACCCAAGAAAATTGTATTCAACACTTTTTATGAGGTGAAAATGTATATAATTTACTGAAATTATGACAATTTTACACTAACTCATATGTAACTTACATATAAATAACAATTCTATTTATAGAACATGTATATGTATGATTTAAATAGCATATAAATCTAAAGCACACATACACACAGACATCAGAATCATATAAATCTATTTATAGCATACACAGAAATATTGACTTAAGCACATCTTAAAGATATTTTTGTAATAGAGTTCTTCATTAAAACAAACACTTTTTATAAATTGACTACTGTTTCAAGGTTTAGAAGAAATCTCTAATTTGCCTTGTAAGTGAGTTGGACAAGGTTTAACTATCACCGAGTATTTCCTGAGGTTCGAGTGACCTCAACAACAAGTCTGTGGGCAATAACACAGATGTACATGGATCAGGTGGGCATGAGTCTGCTTTCATAGCCTTCAAGGGATCTTCTATTTTAATTATCTCTGTGAATGAAAGAGATTTGTGTTAAGGGTTTCAAACAATTGCTTTACAACTTTAAAGGTTTATGATGACGCTTTTCATTACATACACACGTTTGTTTCTGCCTGTCTGTACAAGCACACGAGTGAAAGGTCCTTGGAGAGACCAGGGGTGCTGGATCCCAGAGAGCTGGGGTTACAGGCAGTTGTGAGCCACCAGCTGTGGGTCCTGGGAACTGGACTCCTGTCTTCTGGAAAAACAGTCCATGTCTTTAAACAACTGAGACATCTTCCAACGCTCTTTACAACTTTAAATGCAAGCAAAGATGTGCACACTCTACATACAGTCCAGAGGAGAGTATTGGTGGAAGGTGTTGTTTGCCTGGGGAGGGGAAATAACAACCCTATGTCCACCAGAAGTCTGCAGACTTGTTTGTAGTTGATCAATGACTTATTTGAAAAGGAACTGTTTCTGGGACCAGCACTATGGCTGAGGTCCAATTTAGGAAAAGATCTCGCCCAGATGAACATTTACACTTCAGGGAATAGTTGACTCACTTGGCTTCAAAACTTCAAATTATTTCATCACTAGCCATTTTGAAAAGGATTTACAGACACTGCAAGAATTACGGTTCAATAATTTTTACTTTCTGACCCCAAACACAAGTTTATAATAAGATACAGTCTCGAAAAAGATCTCTGATTCTGAAATTGCAAGGAATATTGCAGCATTTTGAAGCTTTAAAAATATTTGAGTGATATGCAAAACATGTATTCAATTCAAATATTAGTAAAAGAAATGAATATTGCCTTATAATAAATACATTTTTAATTCTCTCTCTCTTTCTCTCTCTCTCTCTCTCTCTCTCTCTCTCTCTCTCTCTCTCTCTCTCTCTCTCACACACACACACACACACACACACACATTGCTTTTTGAGATAAAGTCTCACTATGTAACCTAGGCTAGACTTAAACTCACTATGTAGCCCAGGTTGACCCTGACATGTGGTGTTCATCCTGGCTTAACCTCCTAAACTCTCTAATTTCAAGTGTGTGCCACCATGCCCAGCTTAAACGGGTTTTGTACTTTTAAAAATAAGTATCCTAAAAGTTCATTTAACAGTCTTCTCAACTTTTCAAAGCTTTAAAAGGGTTTTACTTTCAAATTCCCATTTGTTTATATGTAGCTGGTAAATCCTTGAGAAAATATCTAATGTTTGCGGACAAAGTTTAAGGCAAGAAGACAGGGTCTTTTCTAATGGAGTTCATATCATGAGCACACACTAGCTGTAACTGACACTTAATTTGCTTATTTCTTTCAAGGACATAAAAATCAAAGAAGAGAAATGATTTTCAGTTATACAAAATCCTCTTTTAGACATTCTGGGAAACATATTATTAAAAAGCTCTTTAACATAAAACCTTTTCTCTCTGTTTTGTCAAAATTCAAAAATAAATGAATGATACACCAATGTGCACCTGTCTACAAGACATTCGTAACTTGTCCTTTGACCTCAACATCTAGGCCTGCCCTTTGCCTGTATTTATCCCTTTATCAATCATTCTTATTTACAAGTTGCTGTTTTTGTCGGCTTAGCTCAGAGGCATATTACATTTTCTAGTGATTTATTCAATAATTCTGGGAAATCATCAGTTGTTTTGATTGTTAGATGGGGCAACTAATTAATTGCTCACTTAACAGATTGCCTCAGACTGTGTTAGCAAATCAGAGTATATTTAATCTTATTTATGCAAATGTTGAGGCACCAGGCTAAAGTTGCCCCTTTAAAAAACGAATTATTCATCACTGTGCTATTTGTTAACAGGGAAGAAGGATTCCTGAAGAAGTCAATCCCCAAAACCATACAGAGGTTGGAGGTCAAACGAGATGGAGTGTCAATTTATACATAGGAATTACAGCTGGGTGTCTCTATTACATCTATGGGACAACATGGTGGCCATGGTCACACTAGATTGAAAAGTGAAAGGAGCCATAGTATGACCCATACCTTGTCATTAGGACAAGTTAAAAGCCAATGTTACAGTTTGTACTTCGTCTTCTATTGGTTCTGGAATAAGCTGTCTTTGAAGTTATCCACTCATGCCATAGAATGAACTAACTCTTACACATGACCAAATCTCAGACAGAATTTTCATACACCTTACTTTGATGCACAGTTACCACCAAGTTGTCACATATATAGTTGTTTGACCATTGAAGAACATGCCTGTTTGACATGAGGAATATGTGGGTATTCCAGAGATATTGAGTTACTCTCAGAACCAAGCAACAAATGCTAAATATCCCTGTAATTTGGATAGTCCCAGTGAATAATATAGTCTACGTCTCAAAGCTAATCCAATAATCAGCAGCCTATCTAAGTAGGTGTTGGCTTAGTGGCTGAGAACATGAACAATCCTGGGTTCCATCAAAACCCAGCCACCCACTAGCAATCTGCCTTAGGCAAGGTATTTGCTCCTGTCTGCCATTCATCAGTGAAATGCTTATAAAGTTATGGTGTAGGTTTACAGACTAAAAAGTAAACGGCAATAGTCATTGGGTTGGCACTCAAAAGGAACTGGAACTCATTCGTAATCATTTTAGGTACAGTTATATCTAGATGTTAGCTGTCAGTTCCAGAGCAGACGATATCTATAGGAGTGTATTTAAACTCCCAACTCATGTCCTGAAACAGCCAGTACAATTCTACTTATAATTTAAATTAGTTAAAGGAGACTTGAACGGAGCACACTGAAAGGCTCTACGTGAAATAGGCAAGAGCAATAGCGACTGCATAAGAACTTTGTCCCAGATTGTCTGGAACTTGACACAAGGAGTACTTATTATCCTGTTTATTTATTTGCACGTTTTGCGTGTACTTATGTAGTTTATGTTTGTGCATCCATTCAGGTATGTTCACACGTGTGTGCTCATATATGTAGAGTTCGGAGGCTGACATCCTGTGCCTTTGGCTAGCACTTTCTGCTCTTCACATTTCATTTTGAGACAGTTTCTCACTGAAAGGGAGCTCGCTGAATGGCAAAATGGCTGGCCAGTGGTCTCTGAGGATCCACCTAACTCGGTTCCTCTTCTACAGAGCTAGGGTCGCAGAAGTGTAGGACCAGGCCTTAGCCTTTTATGAGAGTGCTGGGCATCCAAATTCAGGTCCTGGTGCTTACACAGCCAGTGTTTTACCAACTGTGCCATTGCTTCCACCCCATACAGTGTGTGTCTCAGTGATGCTGATACCCTGAATAACCAGAGAGCCAGAGTTCTAAAGTCCAATCTTAATCAAGTAGGCTTAGTAGAAACTGTACTTAGTGGAAGGAGAACATCATGCAAAAATTACTAAGTAGCCTGGGACTTCCTTATTTTGGTATAAGTGCATTAAATTTGTTAGTAATTTAGTGACTAAAATTTGTGGACAAGGCAGTTTACAGGACTATCAGGTTATAAGGCTTTACATTAGCGAATGGTTTTACAAAGTGCGTTCCAGTAGAATCAGATATCTTCTACCAAATGCAGGTTCATGAGAAGAAGGCATTGAGACATAATCACATTATGTATGCAGGGCAATTTTAACAAGGCTGAGTAGGCAAAAATCACACTATAATCACTAGTTTAAAAAAAAACAAAAACAAAAACAAAATGAAAAAGAACAAATCAACTCTTCCGGATGTTACCTGTAACAAATTGTCTCTTTTAACTGTCCTCTGGTGGGCTTATGGTAACTGTATCAAGCAGGAAAGCAGATTCCTAATGGAGTTCTTAAAACCTGCTGTGTAAACAGTCTCAGAAACTAAAGAAAACAGTTCATGAATATAGGGACCTGATTCTTCCTCTTTCCCCAGCCCCAGGGAATTAAGGTCTCACATAACACAGGTTGCACTTGCTGTTTGCTGCTACAGCAGAAGTTTTCTTTGTAAGCCTTCTGCAAGCAACATTCCGAAGGGGAAGGGAGCTCACTGGTGTTCAGAACTCTGTTGTTTTTCTCCCTAGATGGTTCAAATATATTAACTTGGGTTTCAACTCCTCCTTCCCACAGAAAGAGCAGGGGAAAGTGCTTGTTTTCTTCTGGCCTGGGCTGCGATGTTTTCCTTTCAGCTACAGAGAAGTCTAGAGGGCATATGTCTGGGTCAGAGACAGATGTCAGCTGTGTTTTCAGTATGCAGGTAGGTGGTCTCAGACTCCTTGGCAAAGTAGCCTTATAATGAAATGACTGCAGGGACAAAGTACCTTTGTCAACGTGCCATCACAAGCTGTGCTGCTGTCCCCACTGATAGACTTATCTTAAAGGTTACAGACCACCAGAAAAACTCAAACTCTGCACAGACAGTCGCCTTCAATGAATCTCCCTTTGAAACATAAAATAAAGATCCTCGAGGCATGCGCAGACCACATCAGTTATGCACAGACCACATTTGAGTCGCATAAATACCTTGTGAGCAACACAAGAACCACCTCATTGACCCAAAGCCATGGTGGACAGCTGCCAAGAGACTCACAGTGCAACCACAGAAAATATATCTAAAACCCTAGAAACAACTGAGAGTAAGTGCTGCCAATGAAGCCATGGCAACCTCGTGATCAATTAAATCAAGTAGACCATACTTCTTTGCAGAAACATCTTAGTTTATATTACCTCTGTCCTTTATGTCTATTATTTTTATCTCGATCACGTTCTCCCTGCCTAACTATATAAGCACATTCCTAATTTTGCAGTCTGGTTATTGACCTGTTAAGGCTTCCATGAAGGTACTTGGGAGTCATAGATAGTTCTACAGGCAACAACAATTGATTAGTGTTTGTGGTTTGTGAGTGTGCGCGTGCGCGCACATATCTATTGTTCATACTGATTACTTTAGCTCCATCCTTCTGTACTTCTTTCATAGACATCAAAAAGAAGCAGGAAGTTAAACAGACACTGAATGTCCAGTTCTTTAGGAACTGTGTGATCATTAAAATTTATAAAAGAACTGACTGAGAACCTGAGATTCACATGTGAGAGATTTCCATTTCCAAAGCCTAGGAAGGGAGACGTACTGAAAAATGTCATAGGATAGTGTTAAGCCTTTACGTAGAAGTGTGTTCACTACGTATATTTGTCACAGAGGCAGCTGTATTCTGATTGATGGAAGTTACTTGGTGAAGTAATGCTAAGAGCACAGATGATGTCGTTTGCGGCTTTGGTTTTAAGCATGAGGTCAGTTTTCATGCATTGCAACCGTATAGCACATCATTGCTCTTACCAACATCTTCAAAGTTTAGTTTTACTTCTACAATCGACTTCAATTTCAGTCATCTTGGGACTAAGCTTGGTTCTTTCAATCATTCAAATTTAAATACATCCTAGATGTTTGTTAATATTACCATCTATACATACTACTTTCTTAAATGTCAACATGGTTTGACAGATGGTGGCACAAATAGAATAAAATTGATTGAACTTGATTGAACTTCATCCAATCTCTGGGCTATCCATCACCAAGGTCAAATGAAGCAGCCCATCTAAGCCTGTCGCCCACAGTAGATTAGGAACCAGTGCTGAACATACCCCTGGGATTTGGGTTTGAAGACAGTAGGTTATCAAATGAACATTTTCTTTACATTTCAATAACTACTTTTAAAAACTTGATGGGTCCAAGAAACAAAGACCCAAACCTATTGCCGATTTTAAGAAAAACAGTTTTAGATAGGAAAGAAAAATATAGTATTATGTGGGTCTCTTAGAGTCTGAGGATTTAGGGACGAGGTGGACTTTTGTCCCTCTGTCATTGCTGCTTTTACTGTTCAGTATTCGGTATGTTTCTCAAAGGTTCCAGCAGTGACAGTGCCCTTTGCTCCTCTTGAAGGGGATTCCTCAACCCGAAAGGTCTCATCAATAGGAAGCTCATTCCCATGCGGTTCCTGTGTTTTTCACCAGACATTTTTGAGGTCCTGATGAAGTCCAACTATTTCTGTGTGGACCACATAAATTTTACGCGAGTCATTCCATTTATTTTTATTTAGGGAGGAACCTGTCAGGAATTTGCTTTACCACAGAACAGACACTTTCTGTGATTATTATTTGTTCTTTGTAGAGTACTGGTGGGGGTTTTGAAGTGTGAGATGTCCAACAGAGCTGAGAATTTAAAGGTCATGCTTATGGGAGAGAAACCTTTCTCTCTTGGCACGTGGTAAAAACGAGTGGTTATAATTATGAGTTTGGTCTTGGCTCTTTACACAGCTGCTTCAATTATTTCAAATCTATTGTCAGGTTTTGTTTTAAAAAGTGAATCAGGCCAGTGAGATTATTCATACCAATGACCTCATCTTGTGGGCATGTGCCCATCATTTGAGTGACTTCTATTTTACTGTGTATCATTGTCTTTGACATATTAACAATAAGATTTAGTCTATCGTGGTGAGAAAATGTCAGATGCAAATGAAAAAAATTCTGCTTGTGGTTTGAGTGTAGGAACACACATGCTCACATCTCAGACACGAAATGTCATTGGTGGCTCTTCTTGTGGGCGCACAAGACTAATGTGCAAGAGTCTGTGTCATTCCTTTCGTTTCCTCATGAGGAGGAGGGAAGAAAGGGGCACAGCTTTGGAATCAATCTCTCTCCTCACAACTTTGTAAATGTGCCTCTATAGGAACTGTGCTCATACCAGCTCTTCTTGCAGAGCTGCAAATGTCATGTTTGTTTCCCTTTATCTCTTCTGGGTTCTCACTTTGGACCTCCCTCTTCCTTCCTTCCTTCCTTCCTTCCTTCCTTCCTTCCTTCCTTCCTTCCTTCCTTCCTTCCTTCCTTTCTCTCTCTCTCTCTCTCTCTCTCTTTCTTTCTTTCTTTCTTTCTTTCTTTCTTACTTTCTTTGTTAGTTATATATTATTATATATACTATATTATATATAATATAAAATGTATATACACCAATATATGTATTATATTAGTGTACTCATATAATATATATTTATATATACTATATACTACATAATGCATAATATACTACATACTATATATGATATATAAATTAATACATACTGCATAATATATAATATACAGTATATAGTATAATGTATGATATATAATACAACATTTATAATGTAATATATGTAATAGGTAATAGATAATAATATGTAATATGTAATATAATATACAATATGATGTGCAATATATGATATGTACTGTATAATATATAATATGTATACATATAATATAGTTTATATAATATGATACATAATACATGATGCATAATACATGATACATAGTAATACATAATATATAATAATATGTGTGTAAGTGTGTTTTGTGTGTGTGTTTGAGTTTGAGTGTGTGCACACATCTGTGTCTGTGGTGTGTGTGTGTCTGAGAATGAGTGTGTGACACTGTGTGTGTATGCCTGTATGTGTATGCGTTCACATACATTTGGAGGTCAGAAGTTGACACTGGAAGTCTTTCTTAATGGCTATTCACTGTGTATGCTGACATGGGGTCTCTCTCTCTCACTTGAAGCCAGGGCTAACCAGTTCAGCAGTCTAGCTAGCCAGCTTCTTCCAAGGATGCCCGGCCTCTGTTTCCTGAATGCTAGTGCTGCAGTTATAGGCAGGGAGGTAGGCACCTTGTGTAACACCTATTGACTGCTGGGCATCAGAATGCTGTACACAGCAAGTGCACTACCCACTTAGCTACCTGCAAGGAAATTTATTCCTGGACAAAAATGGACTGAATGGAGAGATGTAATGGCAGAAAAGGTATTAGACATTAGCTCACCAGGGTCCACTTTAGCTTCCCAGCTGAGCTACTTGCCCAGTGCCAGGCAAAGCCTCTTATCCTTTCTTTCTGTCTTCTCGCCCCTTCCCATGCCAGCCCTTTCCCTTCCTATTTCTGTTGCTACCTGAAAATATCACATACGTGTTCTTTTTTTCACTGAAGTGAGAGAACAAACTTCCTTGTAACATAGCTCTCATCAATCATTCTATTCTTGGTTAAATTTTTTCCCATCTTCTCACCCTGGATGGAAACAGAATGTTACACTTATCTGGGAGAGATACATATTAAAGGAAAATGTGGCTGTTCTTGGCTGCTGTTATTTGAGAACACTTCAAAAAAAAAATATGGGTATCTAGAAAACAAATAACCCAATTTAAAAATGGGGTACAGACCTAAACAGAGAATTCAAAAGAGGAAAAACTCAAAAGATTGTGAAACACTTAAATATTCAACATCCTTAGCCATCAGGGGAATGCGGGTCAAAATTGCTTTGAGATTCCATGTTATATCTATCAGAATGCCTAGGATCACAAGTGACAGCTGATGCTGGTGACAATGAAGAGTAAGGGCAGCACTCCTTCACTGCTGGTCAAAGTGCAAACTTGCACAGCCACTCCAGACGTCAGTGTGCTGCTTCTTCAGGAGGATGGGAATTGATCTACCTACCTCAAGATCCAACTATACTATTCTTGGGCACATATCCAAAGGATTCTATATGCTATACAGAGACACTTGCTCAGCCAAGCTCATTGCTGCTCACAATAGCCAGAAATGCAAACAAGCCACATGTCTGCCAGTACATGAATGGATAAAGAAAATGTCATCCATTTGCACAGTGAAGGACTCACACAACCATTAAAAAATGAAGTCATGATATTTTCAGGTAAATGGATGGAACTAGAGAAAAATTATCCTTAGTGGTCTACTGACTGACATTGTGTGTCAACTTGACACGAGCCAGAGTCATCAGAAAGAAAAAAAAAATGCCTCTATGAGATCTAGCTGGAAGACATTTTCTCAATTAATGATCAGTGGGGGAGGGTCCAGCCCATGGTGGGTGGGGCCATCTCTGCTCTGGGTTCTATAAGAAAGCAGGCTGAGCAAGCCAGGGAAAGCAAGCCAGTAAGCAGCACCCCTCCATAGCCTCTGCATCAGCTCCTAACTTCAGGTTCTTGTTATTTTTGAGTTCCTGTCCTGATTTCCATGAATGATGAACAGCAATGTGGAAGTGTAAGCCAAATAAACCCTTTCCTCCCCAACTTGCTTTTGGTCATAGTGTTTTGTTGCATCAGTGGAAACCTTAACTAAAATAGCGAGGGATCCCTGATCTAGAAAGACAGAATATATACATATACATATATGTATATGTATATGTATGTGTATATATGTATGTATATACATGTGTGTATATGTGTATATGTGTGTGTATATACATACATACATATACACACATATATACATACATACATACATACATACATGTATATACATGTGTGTATATGTGTATATATGTGTGTGTATATATACATACATACATACACACACATACACACACACACATATATATATATATTTATACACACATACATATGCAGTGATTTGTATAGAAAGCCTTTATGTCTGGCTTTAAATGAAATGTATAATAAAGCCTATGTATCTGGCTTTGAGAGAAATGTCTCAGCAAAGCCTCTGCAATGTTTTGGTCAATCAGCAGGACCTGAGAAATTATTATGAGATTGTTTGAACCTTGATAAAATGTTGTCTCTCTGGAAGGTCTGTTCTTGGTGCTATGTGAGAGCTTGCAGCTAAACTAATCTTGGTCTTAAGACCCTCAGGGCAATCCTGGAGTTTAAACTTTTGATTATGGCTAGCCATGGTTAAAAGGGACTGAGATTTGTATGTCTGCTCTCATGAGCACCAAAGGGCAAGATAACTTTGGTAGCTAGAAACTTTCCCAGCCCCAATTAACCTTGTAAGGTGTTTGAATAAAGCAACTAGTATGTGCTGGCTGTCAGTCTTCCCCACAAGGCTGTACTCCTCTGCTCCTTCAGAAAATGAAGGCTTAGCATCTTGGTGAGTGTGATGGTTTGTATATGATTGGCTCAGGGAGTGGCACCATTAGGAGGTGTGGCCTTGTTGGAATAGTTGTGACCTTGTTGGGTAGGTGTGTCACTGTGGGCATGGACTTTAAGACCCTCATCCTAGCTGCCTTTGAAAAAGTTAGAACTCTTAGTTCCTCCAGCCTCATGACTACCTGGATACTGCCATGCTCCCACTGATGATTATGGACTGAACCTCTGAACCCGTAGGCCAGCCCCAATTAAATGTCCTTCATAAAAGTTACTGTGGCCATGATGTCTCTTCACAGCAATGAAACCCTAACAATGACAGTGAGCTTTTCTTTCTATTGCAGTATCTATGACTAACATCAATCAGTATGCATATTAGCTTTTAAGTCAGTGAAAACCAAGATACAAGCAATAAAACCACATAGGTTAAATGTAGGAAAATGGAATGGGGGTGGGGGTGGGGTAACAGATAGATTACCAGGGAAAGGTATATAGAATAGATACTTATAGTTGGACAAATGGAGGGTAGAATGAGAGGATCAAGTAGGGGAAGGAAGAGGTTCTCACTCTCTTGAACAAGGGAGGGAATATAGGGAGAGACAGATAAGATTAAGATTCATTTGAAGGGTAGTATGGAATCCTAATATAGTAGAAGCTTCCTAAAATATATTCAAATGTGAAGATTGTGTAAATCTCCACCACATAATGGGGGAGAAAAATCCTGGACAACTCTTGTTACTAAATGAAACTTCCGCTACCAGAAATGGGTGATACCTAATTGAGTTGTTAGCCAAAGGGGTTCCATGAGAATCCCTAAACAACCCAGGCTCTTGCCCAGCCTATGGCTTTTGTCCCACCAACTAATAACAAGGCCCCATAGCTGAAGACAAGACCTACACAACTCACTGAACATGGGGAAGTCAAGCTGGTTCCTATATAAAGCCTTCACCCCTTCCTGCTAGCATCTTTGGTCCAGGAAGGAAGGTATATTGAACTCTACCAAAGAAAACAGGTAAACACCAACCCAGCTACAAACCCTTAGCTCTATAATCCTGCATAAAACATGCTAATGCAATGGTGGCACAATGTTTGTGGCAATAACCAGCCAATGTATGATTTGACTTAAGGCCCACTCACAAGATGGAACCCATATCTGATGCTGTTTGGGTGAACAAGAACTTGAGACTAGATAGCTCAGGGGTCTAGGGTAAAACAGAATGCTGCAGTTCTACTAAAGTAACAGCAATAAAATTATCCCTGGTGACATTCTGCTATACTCATAGATCAATGACCTGCTCAGCCATCATCAGAGACACTTCCTCCTGTAGTAGATGGGAACAAATACAGAGATTCACAGTCAGAAAATGTGCAGAGAGTGAGCGATCTCGAAACACTCAGCCCTAAACAGGATGCGCCCTCAGGGCTCAGAGAACAAGGCAGAAGAGGAGGCAGGAAAGGTGCAAGAGCCTGAGTGATGGCTGACATCAATGAAACCATGGCTTCCAGACAAAACAGACAAACATACGAACAGAGACTGGTCTGCACCAGATGGGGTCCTAGAGCAGAAAGACAAAGTGAACACATAGCCTCATCCCTGACCTAGAAGAAGGTATCTAATTGATAACCACTAGCAAATGAAAACAGTTTTCTACAAGGAAGTCTCACTTGGGAAACAAACTTTTCCTTTTTTTTTCCCCTTGATTTTTTGAGACAGGGTTTCTCTGTGTAGCCCTGGCTGTCCTGGAACTCACTTTGCAGACCAGGCTGGCCTCAAACTCAGAAATCCATCTGCCTCTGCCTCCCAAGTGCTGGGATTAAAGGCGCCACCACTGCCTGGCAAAACAAACTATTCTTAAGGGTAGATCACATGACATCCAGTAGATGGCCAACAGAAAACTCACTCAGCGGTATCTTTGAAGGTTCTTAGTCTCACAATGTCATATCAGGGCTGCTGCTTTTTCTGATACTTTTCTCCTTCTCCTCCTCCTCCTCCTCCTCCTCCTCCTCCTCCTCCTCCTCCTCCTCCTTCCTCTCCCTCTCCTTCTCCTTCTATCTTCTTTCTCCTCCTCCTCTTCTTCCTCTTCCTCCTCTCCTTCCTCCTCTTTTTCATTCACATTTCATTTTTCTCTCTTTTTAATCCTACAGGTCCTTTGCGGATATTATGACATTTGCTTTTGAATTTTTATGGGATTCCTGAGGGTAGGAATGAGTGGGTCTTTGTAGCTATATCTGTCTCTTGTGCCTCTTCTCAGACTCTTTTCCTTTTGTCTGTTTGTTTGTTTTATCCAATTCTGATGCATTTGTTTTTGTTTACTCTTTATTATTACCCACTAGAGCCCTGTTTGTTTCTAATGAGAGACCGAAAGGGGGTGGCCAGGAGGAGTAGGGGAAGGGAAATCATAATCATGATACATGAAAAACTATTTCCACTACAAGAAAAAAATTATTGCTGTGTCACTTAGAGAGAAAATCAAATCTTTTGAGAAGTATCCCACCTCCTCCCCTCAAACGTATTTATCTGGATCAGAGCACTTACAAAGCATGTTGTTTGTCTCTGCTCAGTGTGATCTGGGTGTTTAGCTGAGTCCCGATGAGTAATTGTTTGAACCGCAAATGAACTCATAAGAAATGTAAGCCGATAATCCCCACATCGGCGCCACCTCAGCTAACTTAGCAGGAAGTTATAATCTCACACTCATCACAAAATTTGAAATAGAGAAAAATGAGACTGCTGTGTATGGCGGGCTGTGTCCCTAAGCTCAACATTCAGGAGGCTGGGAATGAAGATCTCTGTGAGTTCAAGCCCTGCCTGGGCTGCACAAAGCCACTGTCTTTCCAGGACACCTACTTAATGAGACAGTGTGAAAATACAAACCAAAATGAACAACAGAAGACAGGACAACTGTGTGTGAAACATCCTTGATTTACTGAGTAGTACTTCTTTTCTCATTTGAGTCAAATTATCTCACCCTTAAGCAAAATTGAATAATAACACATGACTCCAAGAGGGATTTCCTTCCTGGGTGATGGTGGATAAACTTTAAATGATACAACATGAAAGTGACACTCTAAATGATAAAACGCAAATAGAAAAATAAATTATTATGACACAAAGATAACATGTTTTCTCATATAGTAGGAAAAAATGCAATTACTCATGTTGGCCCAGTGCCCATTCTGAACCTTGCTTTGACAGGAAATGCTTGGTCCTGAGCGTGTTGTAGGAAACACGGAGCTTTGACGAGGACGTCAGAGGGTTGGCATTTCATTCTCTACAGAATACCGCAGGGAAAACACTCTGTGGGACTGCTGCTATGTGAGGGGGAACCCAAGGGGCTCCCCACTCATGCTTGGCCATCAGAAGAGCAGACAATTAGAAGTTGTAAATAACAGGCAAGAGTAGGGAGCTGAACTGAAGTTCCTACCTGTGACAGCTGAAGCCTGGGCCTGAGAAAACTCTCAGCCTTTTCCTAGGTGACTCCCCAGTGTAGGTTAGAAACCTCTAGAATGTATTCCTTTGTGGGAATTTACAAAGAAACATAAGGTTTGTGTGTGCTTGTGTGTTCATACCCCCACAAACACAATGTGCATGTGCGTTCATACCCCCATGTGCGTGTGCGTGTGCGTGTGCGTGTGTGTGTGTGTGTGTGTGTGTGTGTGTGTTTGGATCCTCTATTTGTTTTATAAAAATTCCATCTTTTGGGTCACTTGGCCCAACTTGTTGCCTTCCATGACATCTGCCTCCTGTAAAACTTTCCTAGTTGTATATTTTCAGTATAAACGTGTTCTTGACAGTTTTACTGTTATGAAATGAACTTGTTTGTGGGAACATTTGCCAATTCACAGATGTCTTATTTATAGTCCGCGGGAAAGCATTTTTCTCCATTTATAAAGCAGACTTTCTATATGTGGATCTTCATAGTCTTAATATTCTTCTTAACCATAGAAGTTGTAAGGTCAGCACTAATCTGAGATCACTCAACTTTGATTAATGAAAGTTAAAACAAAAACAAAAATGGAGCCAATTGAATATTTAAAGGTAAGTTCTTATTTCCATAGTGGTTTTCTACTCCTTTTTCTTTTATTTTCTTTTCCTTCTCCTCTTTTCTCCCCTCTCCTCTCCTTCTTCTCTCCTCTTCCTTCTTTCCTTTTTCTTCTCCCTACCGTCTATGCTTAGGATACTATCACTAGGCTATACTTCTTGACACATAATTATTTCTTAATCCTCCAAATACATTGTACCTTAGGTGGCTAAATGGATTAGGCAACACCTGCTGCCCTTACACTTTACTGAAATGCATCGTATCTAGCTGACTTTATTATAAGATGACCATTTAACAGGCAAGGGGTTTCTGGGTAGTGCAATCAGAGATTAAAGTTTGGTCACATAGAAACAGGTATAGAAATTCAGTGGTTTATTGATTACACACAATCTACAAGATGCTACTAGTTCAGAAAGCATAGTGAGAAACAATTCAGATATAGTCTTTGCCATCATTAAGACTGTCACAGACAAGAATAAGCACATATAAAATCCTAATATAATAAATGAGCCTCGAAGCCTCTAGGCCACTTTATACAGGGAATAGCTAACCCAGGTTGTGGCATCAGGAAAGAAAAAACATAAAAATGGTAGTACATCAAAAATTTCAAAGTGAGGAGATGGAAAGTTAGGGCTCTATTGAGCCATTGCTCCATGACAGATGATTCTTTAGCATAGTGGCCTAAAGCACCCATTGTACTGCATCTTAAAGTCAGATATGAGTTAGGAACTAGGGCAGGGATTGGCTGGGAGAGCTCTGCTTCATTTGACTTGTACACAATTGATGGTATTCCACACTGTAGATTCCACTTGACAGGAAACTCTCATGAGTTGTAATTGCTGTGACTGCCTCTAGCTATCCTGGATTAGATTTCCATGCACAGACACCTTACATTGTGTAAACTAATAAAACAGTTAGAATGAGATGCAGAACTTCACAACCAGACCCTGATGAAGGTTTCTGAGAGCCTTGATATTAACATGAGATAAAATAGAACCAACTTGAATCAGATGAAGCCACTTTCGTCCTGACCACTATATATTCCTTCTGAGTCAAATCATGGAGCTCTAGAGGTCTTTCTATGTCTGGGACCCTGCTTCTGTCATTAAGTCGTCGTCGTTGTCCCGTCCCCCCCCCCCCCCCCACACACACACTGCCTTAGTTACTTCTCCATGGCTGTGACAAAACACCATGACCAAGGAAACTTATAAAAGAAAATATTTAATGTTGGGCTCACACTTCCATAAGATTGGAGTCTGTGACCATCATGCCAGGGAACACAGCAGCAGGCAGGCATCGTGCTTACAGTAGCTGAGAGCTCACATCTGATCCACAAGCACAGTAATGAGGTAGACAGAGCTACTTGGAAAATGGACAGAACTTTTGAAACCTCAAAACCCACACCAAGTGATACAACTCTCTCAACAAGGTCTTCTAGTCCTTCTCAAATAGTTCCACTAACTGGGGACCAAGTATTTAAAGCTATGAGCCAAAGAGGGGCCATCCTGATTTAAACCACCACATTCCATTCCCTGCCCCCCCACAGGCTTTTGACCATAACATAATAGAAAATATATTTTCTATTATTCAACTTCAGTGGTCCTCATAGATATTCACAGTCTGAACCCAGTATAAAATTTCAAAATCTTTTCTGAGATTCAAGGCAATGTCATAATTGTAATGTCCTATAAAATAGAAGGGCAAATTACATGCTTCCAAATAGCACTGAATACATGTGACCATCCCAAAAGCAAGGAAGGCAGCCAAAACTGAAAAACTCTACAGCGTAAATTCTAAATCCTCTGACTCCAACTCTGTCTCAGGTCAAGGGCTCCATCCTTCCATCCCTGTCTGCAGACCTCCCTGCCATACATCCCAGGGCTCCTCCAACATCTTCAGGTCTCCGACACAATCCAAGCTTCATGTTCCCAGCTTGGTGCACTGGGATGCAGGGACTCCCTGGAAACACTGCTGACCTTAGTGACTCTCAACCCCAGACAAAGATCCCATAACCCCTTTACTCTTGTATTCCTCAGAACTCTAGAGCCAAACCCATGTGTTGATTCTGCTAAGTTAGGCCACTCACTTGAGATGGAGCAAGGACGCCCTCTTTGAACTATATTTGCATAAATTTTTACTTTTGTGAACAGAGAAGGCCTTAGGACTTTTGCCTTTTATAAGTTGGAACCCTGGCTGGGTGTGGCCTTGCATGGGGGACACTACTTCCTGGGTTCCATTTCACACTAGACCTTTCCTATCTCTTTCAGCACAAGCTTTAGCCCCAGTGTTAAATTTCCTGGTGCTCTTTTTCTCCTCAAACTGTACATTTTGTGTTTCTTTTTGTCCTACTTGCTCCTTTTCACTGCAGACCTGAATGAGAGTGACTATGAATAATAACACAACACTGTCAGGATTAGCCAATGAAATTAGTCCAAAACCTTTCAGTTTTTCTTCAGAAAGATTCTTAGAGCAAGATCCAGTCACATTCTTTGCCAAATTATCACAAATGTAGTCTCTAGCCAAGTTGCTAATATTGGTCCAGTCTGAAATCTCTTGAGCTGCGACCTCCATAGAACACATTGATCTCAGCACTACTGTTTTCCAAGGACCTACTTGGATGGTTTCTTTTTTTATTATTAGATATTTTCTTTATTTACATTTTAAATGTTATCCCCTTTCCTAGTTTACCCTCCGAAAATCCCCTATCCCTCTCCCACCCCTCCTTCCCAGCCCACCCACTCCCATTCCTGGCCCTGGCATTCCCCTATAGTGGAGCCTAGAACCCTCACAGGACCTAGGGCCTCTCTTCCCATTGATAACCGAGTAGGCCATTCTCTGCTATATATGCGCAGCTAGAACCACAAGTCCTACCATATGTTTTCTTTGATTGGTGGTTTAGTCCCAAGGAGCTCTGGGTACACTGGTAAGTTCATATTGATGTTCCTCCTATGGGGCTGCAAACCCCTTCAGCTCCTTGGGTCCTTTCTCTAGCTCCTTCATTGGGGACCTTAAGCTCTGTCCAATGAATGACTATGAGCATCCACTTTTGTATTTGCTAGGCACTGGCAGAGTCTTGCAGGAGACAGCTATATCAGACTCCTGTTTTGTTAAGGCCTATGTAGAGTGTTTAAACTTTCTCAGTCTAAAGTCCTAAAGTCTTTTACTTTCTAAAAAACAAAACAAAACAAAACAAAACAAAACAAAACAAAACAAAACAGCATGTTCAAGTTTGTCACAAGTTTCCCACTTCCTGGTACCAAGTTCTGTCTTAGTTACTTTTCTATTGCTATGAAAAAGAACACCATGACCAAGGCAGCTTATGAAAGAAAGCATTTAGTTTGAGACTCATGACCATCACTGCAGCAGGCAAGCAGGCAGGCAGACAGGCAGGCGGGCATGGTGTTATACAGAAACTAAGAGCTTATATATGATCCACAGGCACTGTAATGAGGCAGAGAGTGATAACTGAGAAGTGGCTTGAGCTTTTGAAACACCATAGTCTTTCCCCAAAATGATATGCATGCTACAACAAAACCATACATTCTAATCCTCCCCAAATGGTTCCATCAACTGAGGACCAAGTAGTCAACCTATGAGACTGGGAGACTATTCTCATTCAAACTATCATACCCATCAATCAAAGTCTGCATGGTTCTGGATCCATCTGCCTCTTTCTTTATTCTCATAGTACCCAGGGGTCAAAACCCATACACTGAGACAGAGATGTTCTGGAACAGTCTTCCCTTCATAGTAGCCCACACTTTCCAAATGGTACTTCATGAGAGGCAGCAGAAACCCCTGGCCCCTCAGTATATTTATCTCAGTGTCACACCTTCAGCTCTCTTTTGGTTCCAAGTGAGCCTTAAGGAAATTCCAGATCAGAGGAAGAGGCATAGGATATTGTAAAAAACAAAACAAAACAAGACAAGACAAAACAAAACAAAACAAAACAAAAAACAGGGGCAATGTACTTGATGAGCCATTTATATTCAAGCTATTCTACCAGAAAAAAGGTAAAGGAAAAATCACACCTTCAATATTAGGGTTTGGGGGAGGGGTCGGTAATGAAATGCCCATATTTCCCTCATTTTCTTCCTATCTGGAATGAGCTCTGCCCGTCCTTCGGCAATGGCTGTTGAGAATTTTCTGGATACACCCAGCCACTTTTCTCTTAAGAACCCCGCACAGCTTAAGAATTTTCCAGCCAAAGGGAGAAACTGTGGAAGTCAACGGCCACGATCAGATGCCCTCTGGCCCTCGAAGTCAATGGTCATCATTGGATGTTGTCTGGCCGTTGTCCTAGTGGCTCAGGGCACCTCTGGTTTTTCACACTCAGTATTTCATGCCAGCTTTAGCTTATAGGGTAAATACTTGATGCTATGGCACACAAAGCCCCATGTGGTCTCCATGTGACACCCTCGCCAACGTAAGGAGTTAATATCAACTAGTGTTGGTTATCACTGCACGCGATGTTACTTTTGTAAAGTCTTGTTCTGAGCTTCTGGCAAGCCTCCAATCTTAGCCATTCATTCTGCTGAGTAATCTCCTGTTTATTTGCCCTGGCAATCAGGGCCAAGAGAAATTTGGCCAACAATCTGAGGAGGGTCAAGCTGGTGTGGGGGAGAGATACCCCGAACATTACAACTAAAGAAAAAATTAAATCACACTTAATCTGGAATAATTTATGTGAGATTACCTACTTTTACTGCCAATGAAAGTGAAGGCTCAGTATTGCTTTCATTTTTAATATTCTGAATCTTTTGTCTGGGTATAAAATGGCCCTTTGCCACAGATTTTAGGCCTTCAAGCCAAGCAATTTATAGGCTACAAATAAAATTGTTATTGTGCCATAAACAGCCTCATAGACAACAAACAATTTTTTGCCTGTCTCTCTAGTCTGAGTAGACTTCTACTGTGAGTTGCTTATACATTAAGCATAAACATGTAAACACACATATACATAGAGATACATACACAGACATACACATAAACACACACAAATATAGACACACAGACACGTATATAGACATACATACACACACATACATATATATAGACATACATAGACATACAAACATACACATAGACATACACAGAGAGACACACACATACACACATACACATGGTTTATATTAGAAACAATTTTTCTTCTGCTTAATGAATCTTTGAAAGCTTGATCATGAAGTTGTAAAATCCTGAGGTCCGAATGGCAGATTTGCTCCCCCGAGTTCTGAGTTTCCTGTGAAACTGAGCATCTGAACTGAACAAAAATGTCCTTTTCTCAACCAAAAATGGGATGCCAGAGGCCTTTGGGGTGAGTTTAGAGATCATGTGCAGGAAAGGTCTGTGTGGTTTCTTCTGCCTGTTCTTCTGGCAGAAGAACCCAGCTGCTGGTGTTCAGCTAGTCTGAGTGGCTCTAACCTACATTTCTCATTCTTTCTTCCATCCCTTCCAATCTGCAGTGACATCTACTTCATTCACAAATTTTAGGGTTGAAGCTGTCCTTTTTTGGTAAATTTTAATGTTTTGTTTAGTCACTGAAATTTTTCTTCTGCCCTACATCAGAATGAGAACTGTTTAGTGGGAGTTGACAGCAGGCTGTGTTTTATGCCTAGGCTGCCCTATCAGAGCATAGACATATCACAGGATCGCAGATGCTCACACACAAATAGTTTGGAGAATGTGAAAGTTCAGGAGATGAATGCAGAAAGCAGGGGAGGGGCTTTGTACTTTTACAGTCAATGTGCAGACTCATCTTCCTAAGACACAAGTGGGGAGGGGATCATCTAGGCAGCTTTGAAGATGAAAAGAAATGCAAGCAACCCATAAAACTTGCAGATTCGGACATCTTCCAAATGGAGAGGTGATGCTGACAACACTGACAAGAATGTGATTTGTAGTCTTATAGCAAACATAACAAACAAGAAAAGAGGGGGTGGAGAAAGGAAGAAAGAAGTCCTTATCAAAACTAGCCCATTTTACAAAGAAAATACCAGATATATTAATAAAGCCAGATCTCAGTAGGCCCTGAGACCGTACTGACACTGTGACAAAGTACCATTCAGGCTGTAAAACTCTGCACGTAAGCAGTACCACCTGCCAAAACTAAAACAAAGGCCCAATTCATCCAAGTCCATAGTTCTGGGAAAGGCTCAAAAGGTACTAATCTTGATTTCTGGTTTCTGCAGTTCTGCTCTAGCTAACTGTTCTTGTTAACTGAAGTATGTCTGCCAGAACATGTTTTCTATGCTTAAAAGCTCACCCTGAAAAAGGCTCATGGCTACACTGGGATCCTGAGCATCCAGTGTGGTTGCCTACTGACTAATAAAGACTGTCTATTGGCTTAAACCTATGTCCAAGCACTTTTCCCTGGCGAATACCCCACAACAATATCATAAAAATATCAATTAAAATTAATCTCACAGATAATTATTAATTAATTCACTTAGTAAGTGAATTAATCCAGTTGATAATTTAACTAGTAATTAATTAATCCAGTTGATAATTTACTAATTAATTAGTTAACCCAATTGGTGAGTGGTATTTTAATTCAAACAGGTATGGTCTCCTTTGCTAGGCCCCCTCTATCATGAGCCTTTAATGCTCAATGTTCTTTTACTTGTAGTTGTTCAAATGAAGTGCTTACTCACATAACAAGGCCAATATTCAATGTATCTTTCCTTATAAACCATGAACAAAGCTGGGGGCGGGGTTGCTGGCACACACCATTAATCCCAGCACACAGGAGGCAAATGCAGGTGGATCTCTGAGAACTTGAGGTCATCCTGGTCTACAAACCAAGTTTCAGAACAGCCAGGACTACATAGAGAAACCCTTTCTCAAAACAAACAAAAACTAACCAAACAAACAAAAACCATGAAAGAGACACCTGAACAGCTATGAAATTGCATGTTAAGCAATTCTGGCCATCCTGTAGAAGAGAAAGCTTCATGGAATTTTGGAATTGCATTCAAACTGATGAATCTATTTCAATATATATGCATATATATGTACATATGATTATCTATTTGTCAAGTTTTGATAGACAATGGCATGTTTAATACACTTAGGGAAATAAAGCACACAGTTTTATTTCACCGTCATAGCTATAGTACTCCACCCTGACCACTAGGTGGCCACCCGGGCCCCTGTCTTCTGCCAAGACTTTTCTCCAGAAGCAAAGAACCCTGCAACAGGATTTAAGTTAAGGAAGGGCCGGGCTTTCAGAATTACAGCACTGTTTTTATAATCGCTTTTATTGACCTCCAGGCCAGAAGCTGAGCCTTGAGGGATGTGCATGTGTTCATGTGTTCAAAGAATTTTCAACAACACAATGTGTAATCGTTTTCAGTAAATTCACAATTAGCAGATTTTGTTTGTTTCATTGAGATACTATAAAAGGTAATTTTTATGGATGGTCAGGAGTTTTTCTGACATATTCTTGAAAGAGAGAGTGTGTGTGTGTGTATGTGTGTGTGTGTGTGTGTGTGTGTGTGTGCATGTGTGTGCTTGTGCATACTTATTTCATTCTTGTCTGGGTACATATGTGTCTATAGTTGCTTATGCACCAGTATGCATACATGTTTGGAGAGGCTAGAGAACAACTTAGAACCTCTTTCCTCAGATAGCATGCAGCTTGGTTTTTGAGACAAGATGTCTCACTGATCTGCATCTACTGGTTAGACCCAGTGGCTCCCAAGTCCCACGTATTGCAAGCCCATCTCTTCTTCTCCAGCCCTGCGTGCCACCATGCATGGCCTTCTATGTATGTTTTAGGAATTAAACTCAGGTTCTAATGCTTGCAATTGCTTTGCCTTTCAAGCCATCCCTGCAGCCATATTACATTCCTAAGAGAACATGGGACACTGAATCTCACGAAAGTCCTTTCTTTGGCAAGAAGATAAATCAAGTATTTACAAAACTTAAGAAATTCATGTTCCACACTTGAAGTAATATTTCATCATGAAACCAGAATTGATCCAATAGGATGAAGACTTTGGGCAGCTCTGTGGAGATAACCATAACCTTTACCCTGATTCGTAGCGATTTGTAGAAAATGCCCTCCTTTCATCCCATTTAAACTGGATACCAACTCTTTTCCTCTTTGTTTAAAAGAATCTTTCTTCTTCCTTTTACATTTCTTTTTACATTTTATTGTAAATGTATGGGGGTTTGCCTGAGTGTATATCTGCCCAGCATGTTGATGCCTGGCACCTAAGGAATTTAGGGGACGATGTTAGATCCCCTGGGACTAGAGCTAAGCATGATTGTGGGTGCTGGGAACTGAGTCCAGGCTCCTCTGCAAGAGCAGCCATTGCTCTTAAGTGTGGAGCCATCTCCCAGGCCTGTGTTTTCATCACTTAGGAAGAAAGAATTTTTCAGCACACAATGTAAAAAGGCATGAAATACTGTCTCGGAATAGATTCATTCCTGATTCAATATCCCAGTGACTCTGAAATTATAGGAGAGCAAATCTTACCATCATCATCCATGCTATGGACGTGCAGCTGAGTTTTCCAGTTTAAGTTATTTTCTTTATGTTGAACACATATTTTTGTGTTTTTCTCCACATTATTTGCTTCAAATGTTGTTATATTCCTTCTTCATGCTTGAATGTTGTGATGACTGATCTCACTTGCCAATTTGTTCGGATCTGGAATGACTTGAAAGATGAGCTCCTGGTTCTGGGAAACAAATTTATGTTGTTTATAAGTTGTTGGGTTTGTAGTATTTATTTGTTATTATAACAATTTGAACAGACAAAGAAGTGTACTATGGATGATCCCCAACTTAACCGCGGTTAGATTCTGTGAGTATCTTTACGATGATACGAAAGCAAGAGCTTTCATTTGAAAGAATGCTTTGAATTCTGGCCTGGTCTTTGACTTGCAACATTCAATATGGTTCTTGTTTGAGACGGTGAGCAGAAGCAGCTCTGAGCATTCAGAGGATAGAATGTTCAGTCTTCATGACGACCCTGTGAACCACTGATATTCATCATGGGATCAAGGAAACTGAAGCACAGAGCAGTTAATACAGTAACCAAGGGGTACACAGTTAGGAAATATAGTCAGGACTCAACCCAGACAGCTCGGAACCAGAGTCCACATTCTTAATTATTGCCATATGTGTTTGAAAGAAAAAGTTTAAACCCCAAACCATATTAGAACAACAGAGAAGGGAGCTTTCACTAACTAAAACTGTGGGAAAAACTTGAAAGTTGGAAAACAAATAGAAACAGAGAAGCACTTGGTAAACAATGAGAGCAGGAGGCAGAGATGAGGTGGGTGGGGAGGAGACAGGAGCCATGGAAACCCTTAGGGTAATTGACAGGACACAGTAGCCAGAGTAACTAAGAGGCTGACTCTTGCTACACCACTTCTTGGCCAGTCAGGGTGTCTGCATCCTGGAGGCCCCAGTATGTGGGGGCTTGGGTCAGGGACTAAGACATTTGAGTGGTTGGCAAGATCAGAAGCGGGTGGGTGTTCTGTAGACCAGCCGGCGCTGCCTTCCATTCAGTGCAGGCCCCTGCCTCATCCAGGATATCTCTGCAAATGCTTTTCTGCAGACTTTTCAGTAAATGGTCACAGACCTTAAACCTTGCTTGTGGGATGCAACCATGTGGCAAGTAATCGAATCAAACCAAACCAAATTTTGAAAAGCCTGACGAGACAACCATTATCAATTATTTCAGATTACAGTAAAAGGGAGCATGTATATTTAAGTTAAAATACTTACATATGAGAAACTCAGAAAAGCTGGAAATGAATATCAATGCTATTAAAAATAACTCAACAAATGATGATTATTAAACTTCAGCCAAGTAGTTGCTTGCAAATGAAGCAAAACTGGCCATGTATTAAATAGTTGCTGAAGATGATTTCTTTATTGATACATGGGATCATTAATTTTCACTCTATTTACAAATATTTAGGAGTTTCCTATGACAAAGATTAAAGTGCATCATCAGGAGGTGCAGACATGATGGCCCACAAAGAGCACAGAGATAATAGACTGGTTTTCTGGACATCTGGAGGCTGAGGGCTTGGAACCCATGGACCCACAGTGTGGCTGTCAAGGAGAGAGTAGGGTTCACTAACAGCTCTGGAGCCTGCGTTGTCCTGCCCTGTCCTGCCCTGTCCTGTCCTGTGAACTGTTGCGTATTCTCAGAGAACATCTGGGACAGGTATGGTACAGCAATGGACAAGAGCACTAAGTCTCAAGCACTGAGCCGGGCGGTGGTGGCACATACCTTTAATCCCAGCACTCAGGAGGCAGAGGCAGGTGGGTTTCTGAGTTCGAGGCCAGCCTGGTCTACAGAGTGAGGACAGCCAGGGCTACACAGAGAAACTCTGTCTTGAAAAAACCATATATATATATATATATATATATATATATATATATATATATATGTCTCAAGCAGTGTTCTAACAAAATAGCTTTGAGTAAAGGCCTTGCTGTCCGTAGACCTGTCAGTGCCACAAGCATGATATGACAGAAATGACACAAATATCTATGATCTTTTCATGTCATCAGTATTTATTTAGCAACAGTAAACCCACAAAGTTGGGTTGGCAGTAATTTCCAAGTGACTCTAAGTCACGTGATAGCAGGCCAAGGCAAACATGGGCCCTTAGGTTCTGTTCTTAAACACTAATACTTCCTCTCAGATCACATATTACACACAGCACAGTCCCTCTGTGTCTGTATGATGGCTAATCTTGGTTGCCCATTGATTAGCTTTAGATTTGACTAAGAAACCTATCTCTGAGAAACCCTGTATTTCTTAGATGAGGGGAAGAACTTTCCCTAGAGGAGGAAGCATTTTTTGTGGCAGCCATATGTAAAGAGATGTAATGGGAAGGCAGGGCTAGTTTTGTCTATATGGTTTTGATCTGCTGATGAGTGCATCTATTCCACCGCGGCTGCCACTGCTGCTGCCACCGCCTCCGCCCCACCGCTGCCATTACTGCTGCCACTACCATCTTTCTCTAATAACAGAACCCTGTTTATTCAGTCTTTCAACATGAACTGAAAACTCCAGGAATTCTTTATGACTTCAACACCATAACCATATTGGAATCGATGAGTGGATCATCCAGTCTTGTGGACTAAACTGTATTCTGAGCCTTCAAGTATGCACACAGTCACTGTCGGACTACTCAGCCCGTACCATGCAAATCACTTTATTTTATTTTATTTTATTTTATTTTATTTTATTTTATTTTATTTTATTTTATATATGAGTACATTGTAGTGATCTTCAGGCACACCAGAAGAGGGCATCAGATCCCATTACAGATGGTTGTGAGCCACCATGTGGTTGCAAGGATTTGAACTCAGGACCTCTGGAAGAGCAATCAGGCTCTTAACCGCTGAGCCATCTCTCCAGCCCATGTAAGTCATTCTAATACGTTCCTCTCAAAGTATCTTTTACATTCCCTTTGCCCATCCCATTCCTCTGGAGAATTTTGATTTCTCAGCTACCTTTGTACTGCTCTTATAAAGTACCATGACAAGGCAACTTATGGAAGAAATAGTTTATTGGAGTCTTGCATGGCAGCAGGCATACGGGCATGACAGTGAAAAGAAAGAACTAACTAGGGATGGATGGGATTTTGAAACCTCATATCCTCTTCCCATAAAGCCACACCTTTGAATGCTTCCTAAATAGTCCCAACAAAGGACCAACTATTTAAATATATGAGCCTGTGGGGACATCCTAATCCAAGCGATCACACCTGACTAATGCAGAAGGTTACAGAATGGTGACAAAAGATTAAGGAGTGTGCAGTAGAGTTCAAGGAGCTCCAAACAGACCTGACTGAGAAGCAAGGGAGTCTATGTGGGACAGGAGGAAGGGAAAAAGAAAATAAGTGTAGCTGGGGCGTTTGCTGGAGTCTCCTCTCAGTCAGGCTGCAGGGCCACAGGGTTGATCACATGGCTGAAAAGTGGTGTCAAGGTGCAGAAGTGAGGTATGGGTCTGTGGATGCAAGACCAGATCTCTATGGATGGATGGACAAATGGACAGATAGCAATTCCAGTAGGGCGTGTCAATCCTGGGCATCCAGCTGAGCTGAAGCCTACACGGTAGGTGGTCATCTGACAGATCCAAGGAGATTATTGTTCTGTGTTGACCTGCCCTGTAAGGATGCTTCAACCTTTCCTAGGTCTAATGTGTTCTGTAAGTTGTGGGGAGCCTAGTTTTTTTTTTTTTTTTTTTTTGGTATGATTTTAATAGGCCTTTGTGTTCATATAGTCCCAATTTACTTTGATAAATTTATGGAGTGGCCTCTTTTTTACTTTTAGGAAGAAGTCATTGTTCAGCCTGTGCCTTATAGCTAATGTTGGAGAGATGGTGTTTATGTGCCTAGTAAGATACACGGTCAAAAATGTTGCTTGTAAAATGAAGTCTCTAAGGGCAAGGCACAGCCAGAAAAAAATAGAAAACATGCATTATACAATATGGAGTAACACAGAGCAGGGCACAGACTGTTGTAACACCAGTTTTTCAGCAATAAGCATTCAATAATCATGGGTTATCAGAGCCTCTGGACAATGTGAACATCAAGACAAGGCAAAACTGAAAGTCGGTATAAGAAATTTCATGGGATTCCAATCTAAGAAAATGTATGTTCTTGTTTGGAACCAAGACACTGTGAATGTGTGTGTGTGTGTGTGTGTGTGTGTGTGTGTGTGTGTGTGTGTGTGTGTCTGTGTGTGTGTGTGTGTGTGTGTGTGTGAGAGAGAGAGAGAGAGAGAGAGAGAGAAAGAGAGACAGAGACAGAGGCAGACAGAGACAGACAGACAGAGAGACAGACAGAGAGAGAGACACACACACAGACAGACACACAGACAGACACACAGAGACAGAGAGAGACAGAGACAGAGAGAGACAGAGACAGTCAGACAGACACACAGACAGACAGACAGACAGACACACAGACAGACACACAGACAGACACACAGACAGACACACAGACAGACACACAGAGACAGAGAGACAGAAAGAGAGTCTTATGATTGTCAAAAATGTTTGTATTGCTTTTTTTAAAACTGGCCATTTTCCATATTTATTCTTTGTGGCAAGGGTGGGCCACATGCCAGAGTGCCTGAGTGGGGTCAGAAGCTGCTTGCTGAGACCCCTTTGCCTATCTCATGAACAGTTATCTCAGTGGTAAGTAGCTTTACCCATTGAGCCACATTGCCTGCCCATGGGCTGCTTTTCCTTCCAAAAGCTAATTCTGGAGAAGACTTTTAAAGGCCTCTTCATCGTCTCATTTGAGCATTTTGTTTTCTTCTTTTCTGGGCATGGTTAAGAAATTGAAGAGCCTGTTTCCTTTCCAAAGCCTAGCATCATTGCCTTAGGGACTGTTGTGGGAAAGGTCTAAGAGAGTTAGTTCTGCTGTCCCCCAGTGAGAGTATTCAGAGTAAACAAGCCTGCCACCTACTCCCTCCGCAGCAGATGACTACAGCATTCCTTCCCAGCTGCTGTCCCCTGGGCTGACCAGCTTGGATGCCCTGATAGCAAATCTCTAGCCTATGAAGCAATGAAGTAATGTTGCCCTTAACACACTGCATACCAACTGAATTTTCTTCCTTGTAAGGTCCTTTTGAGGTCAAGACAGCAAAATACAGAAAGGAAGGGAGGTTAGATTGGTCAGTGAGACGTTGGTTTAAGCCTGTACATATTTGTTCACTTCTACCACTGTAATGCAATGAAGGCTGGTCATGTAGTTCATTGATAGAGTGCTTGCCTACCGTGCAAGCTTTGGACTTCATCTCCAGTATAGTATGCATCAGATGTAATGCTGCAGGCTGTCTTTCCAATGTTAGGAAGGTGGAATTGGGAAGGTGAGAAATGTTAGGTCATATTCCACTACAGAGAATTTAAGACTAGCCAGGGCCTGTTAAGACCCTGTCTGAAAAAATAATAAAATAAAATAAAATAAAATAAAATAAAATAAAATAAAATAGAATTCTCTAAACTAATAACACCTGGAACGCCAATACTTTTCAGCATGGAAAAGTGTATATCATAAAGTTTAAAATTACTAAATTGCTTAATTGGGCTTTATCTGAGGTATTTCTAGCTTTGTAGGGATGGAAGTGGTTGTGAGTGACTCGGGGTCCCCTTTTAAGTGACTTTGAACAACAGGAGGATGGCGTTTGGGATGATAAATGGTTTGGAAATATAAACATCTCATGCTGAGACCCTGATCTCATAATCTGGGCTTTGAGGGTTAAGGTTTTTAACTACAAAATATTTCAGAAACATTGGGCCAGGAAGGTTAATAAACAGGATAATGGGTAGCCTACATATCATGATGGTATAGCATAATTTAAAAATTTAACCTTGTTTTTAGTTTTAAAGGTAGTTGATCTTTAGAAATTGTCTGAAAATGTTCACTTATAAATATTTCACACATTTGTGTATTGTATATTATATACATTATATATTATTATATATGTATATTATACACATCAATTGACAGAAAGAATAGAAGGAATGCAAACTTGAATGTGATTAAGACTCTAGAGTCTAGTAACAATTTACAAGAAATTAAGAGAATAAAGCCCATATAAGCTGATGTTATAAGTATGCACCAGTGAAACCCACACAATTAGAAATTTTATTGGGTAAAGAATTTTGTTTCTTAGACACATAAAAGTAGTAACAGAGAGACACTTTAATAAAAAGACAACTAAAAGACATAGTGTCCTAACAGTGACCTTCTGTGTAAAATGCATGTGTGTGTGTGTGTGTGTGTGTGTGTGTGTGTGTGTGTGTGATGTGTGAAGCAGAGAAATGTGGACAGCCCTATGGTGTGAAGAGTGAATGCCAGCACACAAAACACAGAACTGTCCACACCGTGGTGGCTGTGCTAATGTGCTTATTCATTCTCTTAAACTGTTTGCTTAACATTACTGTATGTTTGAAAACATCTGCAATAAAACCGTGTACAAGCTCATTGAAAAGTGAACGGCGACCTTCAAGAGGCACGGAAGCATGCGTGTGTTACATACAGCCACATCTCCACAAGGAAGAGTCAGTGTGTAACGTGATGCCTCAAGAAACGTTTGGAGAATTTGCCTGTACATTCTGAATTTGCCCTGTGAATTGGAAAAGTTACAGTTGTAGGAAAGTAACTCTTAGGAGTCTTTGAAGCATGAAGATCCTTGTTTCTTAACCCAGGGCTTTCGAGATAAACTCAGTCTCAGAACTAAGGAGATAGCTCAGCTGTTACAGCCCCTGCCATTAAGAATGAGGGCCCGTATCCAGAACCCAAGCACCCATGGAAAAAGCCAGATGCAGTGGACCATGGCTGTTACTCTAGCAGGAGAAACGTCATCAGAGACAGACAGCTCCCCAGAATGCATATCCGTGTACCCATCTGTGATGCCTGCTTCAGTGAGATAGCTTATCTCAAAAGTTAATGGAAATGGCAATAAATGTATAAGAAGTTAATTTATGGTTTCCATATGTAATATGAAACATGTCACATGTGCACATGCATACATACAACACAAATGTGAACATACATATACTATTTTACACACATACACCCAGAGAGAGGCAATAAACTTCGTATCCTAATTGTGTTTTATTTATGTTTCAGCCATACATTGGTTTAAATGATTCATTTGATCTCAGTGTGTGCCTTATTACTGTACTCTTTTTAAAAGTGATTTATTTATTTTATTTCATATGTATTGATATTTTGCCTGCACGTATGTCTATAAGAGGACATCAGATCCCCCTGTAACTGGAGTTACATACAGTTGTGAGCTGCCATGTGGGTGCTGGGAATGGAACCCAGGTAGTCTGGAAGAGCAGCCAGTGCTCTTAACCACTGAGCTATCTCTCCAGCCCCTATACTCCATTCTAATGACTCTCCAAAATCCCAGAGTTATGTAAAACACTTAAGAGTTATATATATATATATATATATATATATATATATATATATATATATGTATGTGTGTGTGTATATATATATATATATATATATATATATATATATATATATATATATACACACTTTGGAAATTTTATTTTAAACTTCTCTGGAGGTTTTATATAGATATTTGAAACTCTCAGCAACTCAGTTGAATAAATTTTGTTTAAAGATTCAATGTGAGTGACACTTGATATCTGCCGAGATTATAATAAGTCTTTGGTGTTCGTGAAACTAAGCTCTATGAGTTAGGGGCAAAGTTCAGTCAGTCCAATGCCTGCCACATAACACTCTGTACTCTGCACCTTCGTAAGAAGCCAGGCACGATGGTGTATGCATGCCTGCAATCGCAGTGTGGGGTAGGCAGCTACAGGAGACCCTGAGAGAGTGCCTGGCCAGAAAGCCTAGCCTACTCAACAAGCTTCAGGTCTTTGTGAAAGATACTGTCTCAAAACGGTGAGGTAGGCTCCTGGAGAATGACAGCTGAGGTTGGCCTCTGCCCTCCACACGTGTGCATGTAAACACAGGCGGCCCACACAAAGCAGTTAAGCACTACAATGTACAAGATGGTCCTTTTCTAGTAAGCCATGCCTGCAGATAGGGATCTGCCGCTTGTGGATCTGCTTCTCCACTTTCGGTTACTACTGTCTTAAAGTCAGAGAGGTTAAACGGGAGCAGGAAGACTGGCTGATGGAGTCTGTGGCTGCATTCGTATTCCTGAACCCCAAGGCAGATTATCTGGTATGTGTGAGGGTTTTATACAAGGCATCACCCTAGATCCGGCTCACTCCTTTATTAAGTACCCGGTTTGCTGATAGACAGTTGGTCTCATTCTCCACAGACGTATGTGGTTCTAGCTACTCAGTGACCATTACCACTCTAGTATCTTTCTTAATGGTTTTGATCTTGATTTACATGTGGCTTTTCCTCCACTGTGCTAGGCAGATTCTAAATCAGGACACACTTCTGACGAATCATTTGGAAAATGCCCTTCATTTTGTCAAAGGTTTAGTCTGGGCTTTTGCCGTCTTATTACTACCAACATTTCTCTAGAATCCAACTTTAAAAAAAAATGAAACTTACAACATAGCAATTATCCTTGAAATATTAAAAAAGGGAAAAAAAATCCAAAACCCAAGAATGTGATTATGAGTTGTTCTAGCCATGAGTATTCACGACTCCAACCCCCACAAAAGACAAGCTTTTATGAGTGTACAGTTTGTGCTGTATGCTCTGACAGTTCATGCTCTCATGTCCCAAAAATGTACTTTTTAAAGTTGGATAAGTAATTAAAAGTCACCCAATGACTAAGGCTGTCTTATGTCTGATTTCCACTGGGTGGCTGCATGACTTCTGGAAACATGTGACCCAGACCAAAAAAGGGCAGAAGTCTAGCAGCTGTCGATCCTACCCAGACGCTTGGGTGATTGGACTCCCTCTTCTGCTGATCATCCCTGCACCCTATTTTCCACTCTGCTGTCCAGCTGACTATTTTATACTTTACCACACTTCACTTTTACATATATGTGGGGTGGTTTTGACAGTGGCACCTTGATAAGACTTTAAGATAATAACATGAAGTTAATATATTACAAATATATAAAGATACAATGGGCATCTAGATGTTCAGTACCATGCCCAGCGAGGACCTCAGCAAGCACAGTGCCTGCTGCACACACGGGAGGGCCTGATTTCAGATCCCAGCTTCTGCAGAAACGCTGGACATGGTGGTGTGTCCCTGTATGTCTAGTACAAGGTGAGCAGAGGCTGGCAGATATGGGGGCGTGGTGGGGGGTGATGCACTGGCCAGACTGGCTAGCTGAAACAGCCTGCTCCAGGTTTAGCCACAGACCCAGTTTAAAATATAGACAGACAGACAGACAGACAGACAGACAGACAGATAGTGATAAAGGAATCTACCTAGTGTCAACCATTGGTCTCTGCACATGTACCTAAGGGAAAGTGCACACGTGTGCGCGTGCGTGCGCGCTCCCTGCCCCCCCCCCCCCCCACACACACACATGCACACACTCTTAATTTGTCTCCAGAGACAATTTCTTCCTTAGTCCCTGGCAATTCATCCAAGCCAGCGAGTTCTGAACAAAACTCTCTTTTAAAAGCCACATTAATGCGAAATTCAATGGGAAAGCAAATGGCCAAGTTGTGTTGGTGATGCCATTACTTGAAACTAGGCAATATCACCATGTATCCATTTTCATCTTTCCAGAAGAATTTAAGTGAAATAGCATGCTGTTTGTAAAAAGCAGGCAACCCATAGGCCTTAGACACACATAACCAAACAGTCTTCAACAGGGACACACATGACCAGTCTTCAACAGGGACACACATGACCAGTCTTCAACAGGGGCAGGTGTGGATGGAGGAATCCTTATAACCGATTAGCTAAACTTCTCTATAATCTGATTTTTTTTTAAATTTCTAGAAGCTTCTTTCCTATGACTCTTTTCCTGTGCCAGTGTATAGACAGCAAGTGCCAATATCTCAGTCAAGCAAGTAAGAGGTATAAAACAAAGGTGCCGATACTCGTAGCAGGCGCCCATGGTTAAACAGAACTGTCAGGCATTTAGACTTATTGAAGTCAACTTCCTGTTTATACTGGGAATGAATCATGACCCCTGGATAGGGTCTGTTTACTCTCTCTCAAGGATCAATTTTTCACTAGCAAATATAAAGACATGATTTATATTTAATCCCACATTCTAAGCAAGCTTTTTTATTTACAAAATAAATATGGACTGAGATTATAATATTCTAGCCTCCACATGTTTTAACAAAACATGAGAACTACAGTTGATGAGGGAACATGACAACCTAAAAAACAGAATACACAATAAGTATGAAAAAGTTTCCTAAGACCGATATAAAAGGCAATTGTTATTTAATTAACTTTACAGAGTTCACATTCAAAGATTTACAAGTAATAACCTCATATAAGCACCGAAGTGAAGACTGGTGTTTCTTAAACTACTTTAGTTGAACGGACCTACAAAATCTCTGACCAATCATACTGACACCCAAGAAAATAAAAGACTCAGGGTATCATCTCTGAAGCTTCATGGTCTAGACTCAGTCCCCGAGCCCCAAGCACACTCAGGAAATCTTAATGCAGACGTTTTGACTGCTCACCCTCCTTTGTGTCAACATTGTCCTGTGGCAGGCCATTTTCATAAGCAGATCATGCTACAAAGGTCACTCTTTCACCTCTGGAAAGATTATATCCATAGACATTGTGTTAGATTCTATTCAGAGAGACACTGTCATGTGGGTCAAAAGCCCAGTGGCCTGCAGCAATAAAGTCCACAGCCATTATAAATGCTAAAGTTCTTAGGCTCTTCAGGACAATGTAGACTTGTTTGGAGTGTAAACTGTCTAATGCAGTTAAAGTAGAAGATATTTTATATTTTTATTATACATAATCACTATATTTCAATATGCTTAAGGGTTATACAATAGTCATTTACTACATAGGATAAAAATGATCAATCAAGTATATAACATGATTATTTTTCCAAGAGCCAATTGAGTGTCATTATCTGAAAATCACTGTCATAGATGGAGGTGACTTGTCGAACTGAAGACTAGCAAACATAATGGTTTTTCCTAATAGGGAAACAGGAAGCCTTTTGGGTCATACAGAATAGCTCTTCATCTGAACTTAGAAGTCAAAGTTCATATGCAAATAATTACATATGAAACAAGACTAGGTAAAAATTGAGATTATTAGAAAGAAACAGAAACAAAAATCTCTGAAAGTAGAGACAGTCTAGTCAAGCAAGAAGAGAAGAAGAAAGAGGAGAGGGGAGCAGATGGGGAGGACGAGGATAAGGAGGGTCTGGACTGAAGATGGAGGAGGGCAGGATCGCACTCCAGTGCTCTGTGAGAGAACTGCCTCGTTCATTTTGGAGGCTGGAATGTTTTACTAATGCATTTGTTTTCATATGCTTTAATCACATGGTGGTTAAGTTTCTACATAAATTGTTATTTGTAAATCTTGTTTTGCATTAATAGTTTGATACCTATAGTTGTTACATCTTTGCTTTTTGAGAGAAGTGTTTAGATTTTTAGGATTTGTAAAACTAGTGATTTTAAAATACTAAATAACTAAGCAAGAAGAAGGCCCTGGGAATGAAGCTAAGCTGGGCTTCTGATCTGACTTGCATTGTCTTGGGGTTCATCTTTATCTTCACAGCAAACTCTGGTGGTGCGTGGCCACCGTGCCAGCACTGGGGCTGCACATGATAGAGGCAGTAGATCAGGAGTTCTACATCATCATCAGTTACAAGGGGAGTTCGAGGCTACCCTTGGCAACCAGAGACTTTCATCTTGAAAAAATCAAAAGGAAAGAAAAAGACATTTAAAGGAAACCAACATTAAAATACCTTGTATTTTATGCTGGTATTTTCTATCCTCCTTTGTATAATTTCTACCAGTATAATGGACCCCCTAGGATTCTCTCCTATAACTAAAATTCTAGCGATGGTTTTTAGAGTTAGTTGTTATGCTATATATCCAACCTCTGTAGTATTGATAGAACCTAGTGGGGAAACCCCCACCCAAAACCCTTCATCCTATCACTGAAGGGTCTTAGGCAAGCAAATCTCTGTGAGCACAAGGCCAACATAGTCTACAGAGTGAGTTCCAGGCTATATGGACCTATGTAGTGGGACACTATCTCAAAAATAAGAAAGATTTTCATTACATTCTTCATTCTTAAAAAATTTAGATATAATAATCTAAATTTCAGATAGGCAGAGAATGGATATATATTATGAATAATTGAACATACAATATAAAATATTCATAGATTAAAATATAGATATTTATGACAATAATAAAGATTTCATAAACAGTCAATATGTTTTATTGTGTTAATATTAGCATACATTGAAAAAAAGATTGATTGTAAGGTTTTTATCTATTTTGATTCTTTGGGGAATTTTGGTGTGGTTGTTTGTTTGTTTGTTTGTTTGTTTGTTTTTGTTTTCTACTTACCAGTACTTTCTAAACTAGGAATTCAACACTTTAACTAGTAGAACAAAATAAAAACAAGAAGCATAGGTTAATATGTTCTGTGGAATATATAGGTATATTGGTTCTAATCTCCTAGATCTACCCTTCTGATAAGTAGAGTTAATCGGTTTCCTTGGATGAAAAGGCTTGCAGGCTGAGCACATTGGTAAGACTCGTGGCTCCAATTTGATGTAAGCCTTGTATTTAAGGTGAATCATCTCTCTGTGACTCCCCCGGATGTCTCCAGCTGCCTGCCCCCTTGCTTTCTTTGTGCGGTAAGTCAGAGGACAGTATGTACTGTACCTGGGCGGGACAACTTTATTATTTGTTAGAATTTTTCCTAGTGCTAGGTCATTTTGGGCAGGACTCCCTTGCCAACTAGAAAAAGACAGAAGGAAATAATGTCTTCTACAATGGGTGGCATTTGCAAGTTCCACATGACAGTGTTATTTTAACTCAGCGAGAGCAGGGTTTGGCGGTGGCAGCCACATCTACCCTTGGAGTGTGTCGCTGGAGAGAGACAGGTATTACTGAAGCCGCAAGCAAACTGTGCAATTAGGGTTAGGCAAAGGGATTAAGTAATCCAGCAACAGTCACAGTTATATAACAGGCAGATGCTGGCTGGGGAGCAGAGCCGTAACTGAATACTATAGCGGGAACTGCAAGTGTGGCTGCTGCCAAGGGTCACTGGCTGCTTCCATTAGGAGCTTAGTCTGTAGCCAGTTTATAACCCAGACAGTTTAATTCACATCAGGCTGCAACGTGGTATTCAAATCAGGAGCCGAGAGGAGCCTTTTTTTTTTTTTTTTTTTTTTTTTTTTTTTCAACCACAGAACAAATTTATCTAGAAAGGGCTAGAGATTTCAAATCACTTGGGTTTAAAAACCAAGATTCGGGTATACACAATAAGTGTAACGTATAGGATACCATATAGTTATATAGAAGAAGACCCAGATCTAGATTTTCCTGAGCTCCAGATTTAAGGAGGAGAAAAAGGAGGAACGGAGGAAGAAAAAGGAGGAAGAGGAAAAGCAAGGAAGAGGAGGAGGAGGAAGACGAGGAAGAAAAAGGAGTTGTTTCTCTGGACTTAGTAAACTTGTTTTTAATGTACAGAGGAGCAAGAAGACCATTAAGAACTCTGGACTCAGCACTGGGGACCCCTCTTCACCCTGAAGTGACTTGCCCAGGGAATTGTGGAATATTAGGTGGTACTGAAGGCACTGTGCCTCTGGGCTTCCCTGTGTGATTACCTTGGGTTTTAACATTCTTTCCCCCTCTTGTCTATCACTTGTTCATTCAATGAGTTCATTCATGAGCCCAGTGGGAATTATCGCTAAAACATTAACATGCGGGGCCTGAGCCTACTGCCTTTGCATGGCTCTCCAATGAGTCATAAACCAAACTGGAAAAGAAGGAAGGCTTTTGAAGCCAAGTCATGTCTCTATAAAACCACAACTGTTTGCAAAGTGAGTTCAATCAGTCAACCAAACCACCATTTTATCACCTTAATATCTGAAGAAAACTATTGTAGTGGGTTCTTTCTGAATGGTTAAAAATAAAGGTGTCCAGTTAATATTTGATAAAGTGAAAGGTTTTATATAGGCGGAGTTGATGGCATTTATTGATGTATTATATTCAGTTGGCAGGAACTCTGAAATGTATCCAGCCCTCTACTTCATGCACAGTTGTCCGGAAACTCAGGAAAAGCATCCTGCATCAATCAGACCATGGTTCGTTTGTCTCAGAGTGTCCTGCTCTCCTGGATCTGAAAGAATATCCCTCCTGGATAAAGAACAAGATTTTATAAAGTTCGAGATTTAGTTCTGGACCTGCAGACAGAACCTCCTCCTGCGATAATCTCTTAGACATCCCTAAATTCATTTCTTACAGTCCGGTCCGTTTCCTTGACTGAGTTTGAAATCCCTCTGAGTAGAGGGGCACACCCTGCTTCTTGGACTCTTCAATGTATCATACTGGGAACTGAGAAGTGATGTTTTTCTTCTGTCTTACATTCAGTAACAATGTATGCATTGGCAGTGTTGTTTAGGGATCCATGCACAATGTTTCCTAGTTGTCTTCTCCTACAGAATATTATCCTCACAACAAACCTAGGCGAGTTTAAGATGAGAGAAAGAAGAACAGGCAGGGCAACTTCAGATTTTGGCTTTTGTTTACAAGAATCCAGAGATGAGTGGAAACTTAGAAATTAGAATTTTGGGGGTAGCGTTTAAGAGAGATGCAAACAAGAATACTCATGTCTTGTCTCTCATGCACTCTCAGGCCTTCCATACTGTTCTTCTTCTTCCTCTCTGAATTCAAATGTTGCTCTAGTGTTGTGTCCTGTTTATGCTTACTCTTCCCGGTATTATCCTCTAAGTTCATGTCATCGACATATTGAAATTCCTATAAACCAGAAACTCCAAGCTGGGGAGGCAAGCATAATATGGAGAAAATTAGTCAGATGCTCTTGTAATAACTTGGCTTCATTCGGACATTCATTTGTTTTGCAGTTCTTGTCCAGGGTATTATAATATTATTGGAGATGATTTCATAGGTCAAGTGTCACTAAAAAGCCTCATATTTTTATTTAGCCTGGAGAGACCCAAACTTGCCAGAAAGTCAATATTTATCGGGGTCACTTCCTCTAATATTTTTATTTTCTCCATAGCCCAATCCCCATTTTGGGAGTCAAACTGTTGTGTTATCCTGATTTTGTCAGGAATGGTGTGTGACTCCAACTTGACTTCTGTTCACTACCAGTGGGATTTCAACTAAAATGGCTTTCCCCATGGTCTTTGTGGCTAAACTAATCTTGACATTTCTGTGTCGTTTCAGTGGTGTTTGGGGGCAATATTATACAAGTCTTTGGACCACCAACTGAGTATTTACACTTCTGAAAAGCATGTGTCTCTAAAGAAAAGCCATGTGCAGACACCCAAGTTGCATAACAATGAAAATCCAGAAGCATTCCAGGGAATTTGACATGCAAAGGAGAAGTGAACTATTCAGTTTCAAAACCACAGGAAAGGGACTTTGGGTCTAAATGAAATGAAAACTTAGCAGAATCCTTGTAAATCTAAACTTACATCAACTGTTAAGACACTGGAAAAACTGATCATGCTTCCCAAATGGCCATCGTCTGTCCCTTGTCTCCATGTACTCCCAAAGCATTTCCTCTTTGTAATCATGGAAGTCAAAATACATGAGAAACCCTGTGTTCACCATACTTCCAGCCTGTATACAACCCCACCTTATGATTTATCCTATCTACACAATATCTACATTATGTTCTATGAAAGAGAATACATTTGATGACATTACATAGCATATTTAGGCATGTAATATGCATTTATGAAAATACTCACATATTGATATGTGTAAGGTAAGTACATTTGCTTGGATGCTCTTTTCCTAAGGTTAGAATTATTCAATTTCCTACTGCATTTCACTGTTTAATTCTTTCACAGATATGCATTATATATCTAAAACTGTAGTGTGTTGTGTACAACATAATGCCTACTTGAATATCCAAATTGCTAGCACTTGCATCATCTAAAATTCACCTCTTTGCAATTTTACTTCTTGCTCTGAGACATGGATGAGGGGTTTGGGTACATGTGTGCTCACCGTGTGCATGTATGTGGAGGCCCAGAGTTGATGTCAATCACTTGCCCACCTTGAGTTTTGAGACATGGTTTCTTACTGAACTTGAAGCTTGCTGTTTCAGATACACTGGTGGGCCAGGAAATCAAGGGATCTTCCATCTTTAGTCCCCAGCTCTGAGGTTGCAAATGTGTAGCCATACCAAGCTTCTGTGTGAGTGCTAGGCATCTGTGTTGAGTACTGTGTGCCTGCACAGCAAGCACTTAATGCACAGAACCATCTCCCCAGCCCTGAAAATTACTTACATGCTTCTTCTGTTCAGATCAGCTGTGGGGCACCAGGCATGGGGAAATAAAGGGGTGGGAGAGACCCACATCCCACCAGAGCTTGGGGAGACTGCCACGGGAACCATCACGGAATGGGAGTCAGGCCTCACAGGCTGCGGGACCGCTCCGAGGAGTGGGGGTGGGGGGAAGGCGCGTCTCAGCTCCAACTCTCAGGCACCACAGACCACTGAGTACCAAAGAAGAGTTGACTCTGGGGTCTCTGGGCCTCATGGAGGCCAGAGACTGCAGGTTCTCAGTTTCAGACGTCCCAGACACTGCTGGATGTCACAGAAGAGCTGAGAACAAAGTGGGGGCACCAGGGGTGGCTCAATCAGCCCCAGGGAGAAGGGGCAAGGGGAGAAGGTGCTGGGTGGTTCCTTCTTGGGCGAAAGTCTTTGGTCTGGTCCGGTGGCTAGAAACGCTGGGAGACCTTCCTGTGGGAGATTAAATGTGGCTCTTTAGGAGAAGGTCTATTCCACTGTTCCTGCATAGAGACTGTCTGGTTTTAGAGCTTTATTATAGAAAAGGAAAGAGAGGGAGAGGGAGAGGGAGAGGGAGAGGGAGAGGGAGAGGGAGAGGGAGAGGGAGAGGGAGAGGGAGAGGGAGAGGGAGAGGGAGAGGGAGAGGGAGAGGGAGAGGGAGAGGGAGAGGGAGAGGGAGAGGGAAAGAGGCAGAGGGAAGCCATGGCCAAATGAAGAGAGGAGAGAAGGGAGGGGAAGAGAGGGAGCAAGAGGGCTAGAGAGAAAGCAAGAGATGCAAGAGAAGAGGAGGGGCCAAACAGCCCCTTTTATAGTGGGCGGGGCTATCTTGCTATTACAGGGTAACTGTGAGGGTGGAGCCTGGACAGCCTATGTGACTGAAGGCCACAGAATGATGGAGTTGAGTCCTTGTGTCAGGAGCCTATGTCTGGGAGCATGGCAAACGGGCCTTCTGTCCCTTGCAGATTAATTTGTTGGGTCTCTGGGGTTTGAACCTAGCTCGACCAGAAAACAGGTTGCCTTTCAGTCCCACAATCAGCTACTAGATCTACACAAGGCTAGTTACCTCTCATCAGTTTTATACATCTGACATCCTCAGAGTCCATGGAGCAAATCTTCTGCCTCTGACTATCTCCCAGAGTTCCAATCACTCACAATTACTTCCTGCCTTTTGCTAATAGACCATCAGATTTTTATGGACACATGACGCTTCCACACAGTGCATGAGAGATTATTTCTACACCAAACTGCAGGGGAGAGGAAGAGTCCTGGCACAGAAACGAGGGAGCCATCAAATTGAAGGTCATTGGCTTTTTAGATGCACCCACTTTAATTCTGCTCCACAGCTAGAATTTATATTAAAGAGATAAGGTTATATATTAGGATTGCATCAAAGAATATTCACCCTGATGATTACAAAGCAAGAAGAATGAGTGTAATATTGGAATTGGTGTGAAGGGTTGAAAGAAATGGGGGGTGGTGCAGTCTTTAGACATTGTCTTATTCTAAGTCTTTTAAAAGTCATACTTCTTTTATGTTATGTGTATGAGTGTGTTGCCTACACATATGTATATGCACTACATGCACATCTGGTGCCAGTGTAAGCCAGAAGAAGGTGCCAGATCTTCTGAAACTAGAGTTATAGATAGCCTTGAACTACTATTTCAGCACAGGGGACCAAGACCAGGTTCTCTGCATGAGTAGCAAGTCCTCTTAACCACTGAGCCATTTCTCTTGCCCTATATTAGAAGGTACTTACTATTCATGAATGAAATGTTTATATCATCTTATCAGCAAAAAGAGAAATCCCTAATAAGTTAAAATGTATGAACCTATTTAGAAAAAAAAAAAAACCCCGAGATGTATGTATATTCGGCATACATATGTAAGAAAAAGCAACAAAATTGTTTCTACTTTCAATATAATGTAAGTGTAAACATATACAATACATACATGAGTTTTAAAGAATCAAAATGAAATAAGCAATGACTATTTCCCAATTTCTTTATTTTTAGTTTATCTCCAGATTCTTATCACACACACACACACACACACACACACACACACACACACACACACACACACACACACTGTTGCTGTGGTGTATGTGCATGTGAATGTAGCAACTGGGGAGTCCAGCAAAGGGTCTCAGGTCCCCTAGATCTGGAATCACAGGCAGTTGTGTGTGTGTGGGGGGGCAAACACAGGTGATAGGAACTGAACTCTGATCCCTGCCAGAGCAGCAAGCCATCTCTATTGCTCATATCCCCAGATGGATGAACTATAATAAGCAGAACTAGGAGCTGCCTGCCATCATCCTCATCTTTCTATTTCATCTTCCTATAGCCAAGGGGAGCCCATACTCTGAATATTAGGCTTACGTTTTGTTGTTGTTGTTGTTGTTGTTGTTGTTGTTGTTGTTGTTAAATTTCACATACACTGCATCAAGGGTAAAGTTTGTAGCTCTCTTGCTTTGTGTCCGAAAATTGGCATATGCCACATGATGTTTCTGTAAGTACCTCGCCCCCTCACATGCGTGAACTCCAAGGCTGTGTCATTTTCACTGCTGTGCAATATTCCATTGCAGAACTACGCACTTGCTTTTTCATTGCATTTTCTGTTTACAGTCATTTCAGTTCAAACATTTTTTTGTATTAGACAGATTACAAAGTTACTGGGCCTGCTTCAAGTTCCAGAGTACATGTGAGGTTTCCCATCCCCTTTAGTTCCTTCAGTCCTTCCCCTAACTCTTCCATGGGGATCCGCGATCTCAGTCCAATGCTTATTACCAACATATGACACATGTGTCATTAGCTTTAGAAAATGTGTGTTTTTGATAAAGTCTTGTGTCTCCCACACTGGACTCTCTGGCTTGCTTTGGAGCTGAGAATAACCTTACACTGCTGGTCCTTCTGCCTGTACCTCCTGGGTGCTGAGATTACAAGCATGTGCCTTCAGGCCTGGTTTATGAAGTGCTAATAATCAAACCCAGGGTCTTCAGCAAGCTAAGCAGGCACTCCACCAACTGAGCCACAGCTCCAAATAGCTGTAATGTCCCTCCCCCCATGTTTATTGTCTTATGCTTCAATATTACGTTTTTATGAGAGTATCATTGATCTCATTATTATAATATCATTTCTTCCTTGTGGTATTTTTTTCTAGAAGATTCAGGTTTCTCTATATCTAAATATAAATTATTGTATTCTAATTTTTAAAATCTCTTTCTTTAGTTGCATTTCTTTCCTATCGCTATTCGTATTTGGCTATTTCTCCATTTTATGTTTCTTTAATAACTCACCAGTATTCTGCTTATTGGTGTGTATTCTCCCCAATTCCTTTGCTTCTATGCATCTTTGAACAATCTTTTGGGGTCACTTTCTCTTATGATGAAGTGTCAGGTCTTCTGGTCATGTGAATATTCAGTTCTTATGGACTGAATTACATCTATTACATAACAATTATATTTATTTTAAATTGTCACTGAAGAATTCAGCAAGTTGAACATTCAGAATTGATATTTTTATTATTGTCCTGTTCTGCTATTATCTCAGTTTGTTATTTCCAGCCGATTTATTTTCTTAACCTGCTGGTAAGAGCATTCTCTGTCTCTCTGGAGTTCTAAAGCTTTAATAGGTGGTAGGAAGTACATAATTGTTGGAATTATTGTTATTTTATCAATAAATAAACTGTTACTGATTTATATTGATTTAGTTATGAGTCCTGGAAAGGTTTTGTCATTAACTTTTCAAAGATTAGGTCTGCTCTGTGCTCTCTTTTCTTTGTAAATTGACAGACCAAGCTTCTGTTAGTGCACAGATAAGCCAACAGCCTCGCTTCCAAAACTCCTTAAAACTGCTCAGCAGGAAGCGGAGATGTGATTCAGCATTAAGAAATCAGGTTGCTCTTCTGGAAGATTCGGTTTCATTCCAAGCATCTATATGATAGCTCTATATGGACCTATAACCCCAGCTCCCGGAAACTTCAAGCCTATTCCAAACTGGACACAACAGGTACAGATATGCTTCATAGGCATTCCCGCAGGCAAAACATCCATACACTTTAAGTTTTGTTTTGTTTTTTAGTTTAGTAATTTTAATTTTCTTTCAGTTGCATTTTTCAATTAAAATATTATTTCATTTGTATATAGTATATGTGTGCTCATGTGTGCCGGGGCCCAAGGGTATGGAGATAAAGAGGACTTGAAGGGTCAGTTCTTTCCTTCCACCATGTAGGGCACAGAAATAGAACTTAGACTTTTCAGTCTGGGCAGAAACCAAGTTTACCTGCAAGTCCATTTTGTGGTCCTCTTTTGCATTTGTTGTTTAAGATTTCCATTTACTTACTGGCCCTTTGATCTGTGTTAATCTAATTACCCACTAAAGTTTTAATTTTATAATTTTAATCACTGAAAATTGTAGTTCATAGAAATATGCCTGATACTTAACATTTTTATCTTTTGTTATTTAAACATTTTATGCTCATATTTAACATCACATATTTTTGATGTCTAGTTCTTTAAATCTCTGACTAACATTTTTTGTTTTGGTTAACTTTCATCAAGTAAAGTGGGTGTCTTTTGGGTTGATATTCAGTCAGACCACATTTGACTGAGAAAGTATTTCAAGCTTCTAAGGCCCTGACAATCTTCCAGAGAAGATTAATACAAATATAAGACACGTTCTTGTCAAGAAGAAATGACTAAAAACTTATAGATAATGCTACGAAGTAGTGACTCTGATTTTTGTTAACCATATTGTGTTTTGGAATTGGGCAGGTTAAGTCGTGATCGTATGGCATCAATGTCATTGTTTAATATAAAGTAGATTCTATAGAAGATTTACCAAAGGCTTGTGGTGATTAGGATGCTACCAGCTCAAGCTATTTTCAGTGAAGTTATAATATTCAGTGGAACCTTAGAAAAGGTTAATCATTGCAAGAATGGTGGTTAACCACAATCCCACACAAGAAATACAGTACAAACTCGTGTATATATTTCTATAAGATCCAATCACAAAACTATTTTTAAAAAAAAAAGGTCACATATTTAAAATCACAATGAGAAGACTGAAATCTTTTAATTCCACAGAAAATCCCTTTGCTCTTTTTTTCTAAAGCAGCAAGCATACAGCTCTGTCCCAGTCTTAGTTCTATCCTGAACCTCAAAGGAGAGCTCGGTTGCTTGGAAACAGCTGTCTCAGCTCTGTGCCATTATACATAAGGCATCTAATTAAACACCTGTTATGTCCAGTAGGCTCCTCTTTCAGGTAACTTCCCCAGGAAAGTTACATCCACACTGTAGTGGATGCGTGATAGCATAATCCTGGAATCCCAGCACTTCGAGGCAGATGCAGGAGGATGACTTGAAGTTTGAGGCCAGTCTGGTCTGGATAGGGAGTTCTGCTGTAGTTCTGGCTACAAAGGGAGAAACCTGTTTCAAACCGAATTAACCAAACTGAAAGCACAAAAGGAAAAGGAAGCAGGTGTGAGAGGCCCAGGATAGATGTCCTTTCACAGCAGGAGGTAAGGCAGTCCTGGTAAACCTGTTTGGTATACTCATTTTTGATGTTTACTATTAGAACAAACTCGGAAAAATGCTTAAATTAAGCAAATTCACATTTAGTTCTAGAGAAAGGAAATTATCCAGAGGAAGTGTCACAGAGAAATCAGTGCACCAGGAATCACTGTGTTGTGTTTTGTTTTGTTACTAATTCACATCCGGATTACATCCCCCTCCTTTCTTTCCTCCTAGTCCCATTCTTACAAATCCCTACACCCATTGCCCCCTCCCTTATCCTCAGAGAAGTGGATTCCACACCTTGTGTACTACTCCACTCTGAGGGATCTAGTGGAAAAAAGAAAGCAGCTTCAATAAATGGTGATGGTCTAATAATTGGATGTCTGCGTGTAGAAGAATGGGAGTAGACCCATATTCACCACTCTGCACAAAACTCAAGTCCAAGTGGATCAAAGAGCTCAACATAAAACCACACACACTAAATCTAATAGAACACAAACCGTGGAATAACCCTGGACTCACTGGTACAGGACACAACTTCCTGAACAGAACACTCACAGCTCAGGCTCTAAGATCAACAACTGATAAATGGGACCTCATGAAAGCAAAAAAAAAAAAAAAAAACTCTGTAAGGCAAAGGAGAATGTCAATAGGACAAACAGAAAAATTGGGAAAGGATCTTCATTAACACTACATCTGACAGAGGGTTAATATTTAAAATGTATAAAAATTCAAGGATCGCTGGTCTTTAATAAAACTCTCACCTCTAAGGAAGGGACAGATTATGGCCCAATATATTTAAGTGTATTTGTGTATAGTATATGTCTGTGCTAAGGAACAGTTCACCAAAGCTCACTCACATTTTGGCCTATCTTGGGAGAAAAAACATTGACTGTCTTATCTGGACCACCTCATTGAGGATCTCTGTTTTTTAAGAAAATGAGTGAGAGATGGTGTTTCCCACTAGAACAAAAAGTCTGCCATGTTTGCTGCCTATTCACATAAAGTCAATGTCTCCCTCCAGGGGAAGGGAATAAAAGAAGAGATAGTGTTATTTTCTATTTAAAATTTATATTTTGCAGGCATAGAGATCTAGAAGGAAAACCACCTTGTATACTTGCTCCATCTGGACCCATCTTTGTCATTTCCTCAAGGTTTGGGGGACAAAGAAAAGTCTCAGAAGGAGGCTGGTGTCTGTGGCCTTCATTGGGCTACAGTAGTCTTTCAGCTTTCACTTAGTAGGCGCTCGTCATGCTTTGCATCGACAAAATGGTAGACTAGATTGTTAGCTTGCAGGATAGATAATCCTACTTGTCAACTTGCCAAACCTGGGAAGAAGAAACCTCAACTGAGATACTGTCTCCATCAGATTGTTCCGTGGGCGTGTCTATGGCAACAGTGACCTCTGATAATAAACAGGAAAATGGGGTCCTGCAGGCAAAACCAGGGCTGGCTTTAGAACAGCAATGGAGATTAAGAATGATAAACCTATTAAAGCTCTGGTTGAAAAAATAAATGTAGTTGCAAAATTATCAGATTATACAATCAAACAAACAAAAAAAGGAAGTGTCTAGCTTTTATTATTTATTATTCATGTCTTCTGAAATGCAATGCTATAACCAATAAATGTCCTAACAAGAAGATCTCCCTTCCATTTATGGAGACTCGGGAACTGATTCTCTCAGATCCCTTCCTGCACAGCCTTCAATCATTACCACACCAAACAGACAGACAGAGCTCACTGAAGGTATTGGTGGACTCTTACTGAAATAGCACTTTGAAGGGTCTGAGATGGGAACTCGGTGCTGCTATCATTGTACATCTTCCAGATGGTGAAGAATGTATTCAGGAGCAGCAGATTGAAGTAAATCATTTGGGGTCCTATGAAAATCTTTACTTTTGTAGGACTGTTCAATTACATAATGAATTGGGGGGCTGGCCCGGTGTTATTTCCTATCAATTTGCTTATTTCTGTCTTCTTTCCTTTCTTTAAATTAATTTTCTTTCTTCTTTTCTTTCTTTCTTTTCACTCTCTCTTTCTTTCTTTGTTCTTTCCTATCTCTTCATATATTTTTTAAAACAGCACCTTTTAAAACTGTTTCTCATCCTTGCTGTGGTTGCTAATGGCAACAGAAGGAATGTACTAGGGTATGATAATAATCCCCCATTAAATCTCTAGTGTTTAAAATTTAATGCTATAATTCAAGAGCTGACAAAAGCCCATTGAGTGTGTCCATAGGGAGGAAAGCCGGCCGCCCATTCTCTCAGTGGTGATGCTATAGCAACATGGAATGAATTTAGGGTCAAGGAACAACCCGTCTCCATGCTTTGTTTGCATTTCCTGGCTAAGAGTAAAATCCAAACTTATAAAGTTTGCCCAAATACCTAGTTATTTTGAGAATCAGGAAGATAACTCACCCTCTCACCATGTTGTATAACAAAAGCTGGGAGGCAGGTAAGGAAACCAGAAGCAAATGGGGAAAGACACACTAAGGAGAGCTCCAGGAAAGGATTGTCTGAGTGGCCTCATGAGGGACGCCTATGATCCACCACCCCTTCCCTGAAACTCAGCACTTCTTGCCTGGACAAATGGTGTTTTAGAACATGGAGAAGTATTACAATCTGCAAGATTCCTTTCTGAAAGGAGACAAAGGAGGACTGATGGGCAGTCCCTGTGTGTGACCCCTTATAGCGGTGCAAGACGTGGCAGAGCAGGGTGGGGTTGTTTTTTTGTCTAGCACTTTATAATGGCACTTTTGTTTCTATGGAATTTTCTGCCAGAATAAACAAGTACACCTGAATCACAATTGCCTATTGTGCAGCAGAAAGAAAAAGGAAGAATGAAGAAAAGCCCATTCCAAGAAGTTTATACCACCAACTTTTCTCTTTCGGGTTTGGTGACAAACATCCTCATATTGAGCCAGTGCTCAGGAATATAAAATAGTATATAAATAGTATATAAAATAGTATATGCTTAGGGTGTTTAGTTAGTAGAGTGTTCTAGTTAAAGACCACATTGATATGGTATCCAAAATACTAGGATGCTAGAGTTTCTAGTGCACAGCACTGGTGTAAGCATTTTAAGCAATGCAGCACAGTGGCTTTCGGACCTGCTAACTTTCATCCCCTCTTCCTGGTGCTCACGGATTCACACTTCACCAGTAAAACTCTTACCTTCCGATCATGTCAGCAAGAGCAGCACCCCAAACCTACAATTCTCCAAATCCTAATGGTAACTAGAGCTGTCTTTCAAAAACCGTACAATGTTTCTTCTCTCTTCAAAAGTCTGTGATGTCTAGAGAACCAACCTCACACTTCTCCACATGACTCTGCTCTTCCAGGGAATCCACAGTGTATACACGAGTTTTCATTTTACGGTGCTTACCACTGCCTCCCACTGTACCTAGGCAAAAGCCCCTGCCTAGAATTTTTGATTATTCTTTCCAAAGTTCAGGCCTAATTTAAATATTCCTGTTTCCATGAAAGCCTTTCATATGAATTCTTCCAGAAAATAATTCACTTTTGTTATTATTGCATTTGCTTATTATTAATTCATTGGTGTGTAAATTTGTCATCAAACTTACAAAGCAGATAAAAACAACATATAAAATGTATAAAAATACCATAAGGAAATCCACTATTTTGTACTTTGATATCACTACTAAAAATAGAAGATTAAAATTCTGTGACAGTGAATCATTGAATAATACATAGTAAATGAGCCAGCATTTGTGTGCAACAGAGGTATTAGAAAAAGAAGAGGGTGTAAGTAGAAAAAATTACTCAAAGAAATACAACTTGAACATGTCAGAGCTTTGTCTGCTCACCATTAAAAGGCTAGAACCAAATATAAAGAAAGTACAGAGGGGAACACCAGGCACATTATATTAAGCTGCTGGAAACTAAAGCTGGAGAGAACACACGTGAACCAAGAAGAAGAGGCATATGAGTTATTACCAGCCATGAGAAAGAAGGTAGACCTCTTAACAGACATGAAGAAGATGAGAAGATCGTGGAACGGTAGCTTTAAACCAACCTAAGTTCTTACTGTTTTGTCCACTGGCATGTATCCCCACCATGGACAGAAACTCGGGTACCATACCTTCCCCATCATAAAACTGAGCCAAAATAAATCCTCCCTAAACTTGCTTCTTGTCAGGCATTTAGTGACAGCCACAGGGAAAGTAGCACAGCCAGCAGCATTATCAAGCTTATATTCCCCCTGTGCCTCCATTAGCTGGTGACTATTTGAGTTTATTGTAGGATGCCATCGGGCCAGTGACACTGTCCCTATAAAGTGAGGATATAGTCAACTGGATGAAGAACCAACCTATCACATAAAAGAAAATGTTTATGAATTTTATAACTAATATACAAACAACTCAAAACAAATATGTTTTCAGTAAGTAAAGGACCAAAATGAACATTTTTTGAAGAGATATGTACAAATGGCCAACAGAGGGATGAGAAGCTGTTCATGACCATTAATCATTGGGGATTTGCAAATTGAAACCATAATGGCATCTTATCTGACACCTGTTATGACAGACATTATCCAGAAGTCGGGAGACAAATGTTGACAAGGTTTTGGAGAATAGGAAACCCTTGGGAATTGTTTGTGTGGGTAAAAATTACTGTGAACTTGTAGACAGCAGAGAAGTTCCTTATAGTTTACAGTTTTAGAACAGTGAGATACTGACGCTTGGGGCCATTCTTATTAGGAATGGTTCAGTGTTGGAAGATGCTTACTCACAACCCTGGCATCTAGCCACTAGATGTCAGTAGCATTCTCCCATGGTGTAAGGACATGGACCATGTCAGGAGGGTAGGTATCTAGGGTTCTGGAATGCCCCCTAACACTTTGCCTTATTCTGATCCAATTCTTTGACTCCTGTGCTGGTGGCATGGGCTATTTTTAATTCCATGGACAATTGTATAATCTGAGGCTCTTAAGTCAGGAAAAGTAAATCCATGTCTGGGATATTTGCCGGTTCAAATTTAATTAAAAGTCAATCGCTGCCTCTTACAGGACGGAGGAAGACCAATGCTCTCAGTTTGCTACCAGGTGGCTGGTTGGTGTCTTGAAGGAATGATGCTGTATTTGGAGTTCAGTGTCAGATTCTGTTGCCATCCTGGGTGTGTGACAGTAATAGAAATTGTACCAGCCTCAGTAAATGGAAGTTTGTGTGGTTGGGCCCCTGCAAACCCTCCATCCTCACACATGGTTACTCTGTTCATGTGCCCATTCAAACACTGGAGTCTCTGATGTCAGAGGATGGCTGACACTGACTGCTCAACTTGTCTACTCTAAAAGACTTCTTGTTTAGTGACTGTCCCAGAGTTGGTGTTCTTCCTTAGACATTAACATGAAACACAGACATCTTCATCCCATTTTTTTCCATCCTCATTCCATGACCTCAGAACTTCTGGCCCTTAATCTTTCCATCTACCTCTTGCCTAACTCTTGGTCACTTCATGGATTTGTGACGCAGATCATTTTTTTCTAAACAAAAAGAAATTCGTTGTGCTGCCACAAGAGAGACCCCCCCCACCTCTCATAGAGAGTTCATAGTGAGTTCTGTCCATCTTCATCTTGAGCTACAGCTTGCAGTCCACGCTTCCTCCTTTTCTCTCTCCATGCAGCAGATGTAGCAGAAGCATAGATAGCACTACCCACATGTTGTTGAGGAGATTCTGTGTAGTAAGTCGTGATGGCTGAGATGGCAGTGTGGGGCACCAGGATGTGCTGCTCGCTTAAGGCCTGGAATGATTGGGCTGAGCCCTGTGCATCACATACAGCTTGAATCTAATTTACTGGATTCAAATATATTTTTTCAACTTTTCATTCTTATTTTTACCATCCTAAAATGAGAGCTGGAAAACAAATCTCTTCTTCTTTTTCTTTTTTCTTTCATTTTTTTATTAGATCTTTTCTTTATTTATATTTCAAATATAATATCCCCTTTCCTGGTTTCCCCTCTGAAAACCCCCTATCCCCTCCCAGTCCCCCTGCTCACCAACCTACCCACTCCCGCTTCCTGGCCCTGGCATTCCCCTATACTGGGGCATAGAACCTTCACAGGACCAAGGGCCTCTCCTCCCATTGATAACCGACTAGGTCATCGGATCATGGGGTCCCCAATGAAGGAGCTAGAGAAAGTACCCAAGGAGCTGAAGGGGTCTGCAGCCCCATAGGAGGAACAACAATATGAACTAAACAGTACCTCCAGAGCTCCCTGGGACTAAACTACCAATCAAAGAAAACACATAGTGGGACTCATGGCTCTAGCTTCATTATGTAACAAATCTCTTCTATTTCTGCCATCCTTTGAATGTAAACCTGTTGTGGTAAATCTCCAACCCAAATAAGCCCAGGCAATAAAAACACAACTCAGTTAATATGAATACATGCTGTGCGCCTATATTGGGCAGATCTACTGCTACACTACCATCTTCCCCATATAAGAGACCCCTTATAACTTGCAGTTTCTCCAGGCCAGGTGCTTCTGCTCCACTTTCCTTCTTCCTCCTCCTCCATCATCTCTCTCTCTCTCTCTCTCTCTCTCTCTCTCTCTCTCTCTCTCTCTCTCTCTCTCTCTCTCTCTCTCCCTCCCTCCCCCTCTTTATCCACCCAATCACCAGCTCTCCAGCTCTAGCCTTTATTTATAAACTAAGGTGGGAAGCAGGTTTACAGGAAATCACCTGAGTGCTGACTCATTCCTTGTTCACAGCCCCTCACAGGAGAATGGAATTAACATCAAATATAATTAGCCCCAGGGATATCCACAACATAAACCTAATTTTGTAATTTGACTGCTACTGAATCCTGGCTTTAAGATTGAGAGATTTAGCAATAGTCTTATCCGTGAACAGCTCAAGAGACCTTTTATTACTACAGTGAACAATTGAGAAATCATTACACCCGGGTCTTCAAAGCCATAACAACCTCTCTGTAGTCACAAAGCAACGTTCTAGGCATTCTGCCTTCAGTTTCTTGTTCCAACTGGTTTCATGAAGTTTAATAAATTTCTAGTTGCTACATGTAAACTATAGGATAGAGGATTTCCACTAGAGCGTCCTTCTAAGTGAACCACCCAAGCTCTCTGGCCACACTGACAAAGAGAAACCCAAGCACATCCACACCACTTTCACTGACCACACTTGGAACCCCTAGTGTGCTCTGGTATGGTTAGGTATACAAGAAAGGAGAATCATGGCTGGGTTTTCCTAAAGCCAGACTCTGGAGTGAACTTTTCTGGTTTTGACATCTGATTAACTAAGGAAGAAAAGATTTCTGTCAAGGTATATTTGTACATGCTATGAGAGCAACTTGAGGTATTAGACATTTTGACTAGTAGTCATTACGTTTACCTGTACAATTGTCCTCATCACTATGGGTCTAACAGTTATTAGAAAAAGGAAAATTACTTTAAAAGATTTTAACAAGCTCAATCTTTGACAAAACACGTTTCTGTGTTCTTTATGATAAATGCAATTTATCTACCCCAATGCCTTTTAACTTTTATTAGAAAATTACAAATGTGGATATGGTTGTTGAAACTTCACTGTGGTATAGTGGAGGGGTGTGTGTAATAAGCAGGAAAGGCAAACCCTCTTCATGTCAAAACTCAGGAATCCACACTGAGCTGTATCTTCTAACTTACATCGCAGTCTCTAAAGCACCTGTTGTATTTCCTGATATGATGCTGAAATTGGGACATAGTAGACAACACTATATGTAACACTCTATAAACTGTTTTCCTTATTCAATGAGAGATTGTGAATATCCATCAGGTTTGTTTATTTGAACATGAATTATTTCTTAAGTGACTTAAGGCTACTAGAATTCCATCATTATTTCTAATTATGCATTATTATGAATGCTATGAATACACTTGATTATCTTTGTGCACAATCTCTGCTGCCTCAATTACTATAATGGGCACAACTGTGTCAAAGGATATGGAAGTCACAGATATTGATGAATGTTATATGTGTTTTGTATCATGTGCCTGTGGTGTATGTTCTTAGTACAGACATGTGCATGTGGGTGTATATGTTTTGGAGGCTTCAGATGATTGTCATGTGTCTTCCTCAACTGTTGGCTCTATGACTTTATTTTGAGGGGCAGAGTCTCTCACTGGTCCTCATGGATTTGTCTACACTGAATAGCCCACAGACTTCACATGCCTGTTAATTCCCAATCAATGCTGGGTTATAGGTATATGTATGTCATCATGCCTAGTTCTTTATATGAATTTTGGGGCTCTGCTCTCAAGTTGCATGTTGACAGCATGTTAGCTGTTTATTAACTGGGTCAGCTTCCCAGGATAAGAGCTTTTATATTTTTATGTTTCATGTCAAACTTTCCTTCCAAATAATCATTTCTAATTAGTGTTAGTGTTTACTGTGTGTACAACATCTTTTGCTACTGAAAGGAAATGTCACTTATCTCTTAATATGTCTAGATCTTATAAAATATTTTCAACTGAACATTCAGTATCATTTGACTACAGCTCAGCAATTTTTTTTGTTTGTTTGTTAGTTTTCGAGACAAGTTTTCTTTGTATAGCCCTAGCTGTTCTGGAACTCACTCTGGAGACCAGGCTGGCTCGAACTCAGAAATCTGCCTGCCTCTGCCTCCCAAGTGCTGGGATTAAAGGCATGCGCCACTACTGCTTGGTGTACTACATTTCTTAAGGGTTTCATTACAGAATCCAGACTAGCTTTAAACTCTTTATGTCTGTAGTCCAGGATAGGCTGGGACTCATACTCTCCCTTCCTGAGACGCTTGGATGCCACAATTACAAGCATGTGCCATGGCACCTGCCTTAACCTAGTAGGTTTTTATAGATTCACTGTGATATTACATATTGGTAATCCTGTCATGTACAAATATAGTTGTATTGTGTCTTAGGATCTAAATGTCTTTTCTTTCCATTTCTCTTCATATTATACTAACAAGGACTTTCAGCATTATTGGAGGAAGGCTTGTGAGAGCATACATACCTAGCATGTATCTGATGTTAATGGACAGAATTCAGTCTTCTGGCATTATGCACAATGTTAGCTGTGATGCTGTTTAGAGTGAGGAGGGTCCCCTCCAGTCCGAGATTTAAGAGAGAGATTTGATTTTGTATGGGTGTTACGTTTTTGGCATTTGCCATTTCTGCTTCAAGTTGATATCATGTGACTGCTCTTTTGCAGGCTGTTCATATGGCAGATTGTCCTCATGGATTTTCTAATACTGAATTAGAATTGTATCCCTGAAATAGACCCTGGCCTGTCATGGTGCATCATTCCTTTCATATCTTGCTGAATTCTATTTGTTGGTACTTTCTAAAGGAAATTTCAATCTACATTCATGAGAGATATTTGTCTGCAGTTTTTTCTCTTTCACTCTGTCCCCTCCACCCCCACCCCCACAGTATCTGGATAGTGTTAGCTTCATGAAATTGACTGGAAAAGAATTCACATACATGATGGTAATTTATTACATATTTGCATAAATGATTTTTAAATTATGAATTGAGTTGTTATTGCTTTTAGAATCAGTCATCTATTCCAACCTGTATAGATACCTGTGTTATAAATTAGCATATTACTTCTAAGTTACCACACTGTTGAGTGTAGCCGTGTCTATAACATTCCACTTTGAATCTTCTGACCATGTGTAAGTCTCTTTCATTTTAAGTATCAGTAATCTTTGAAGTCTCTTGATCTTGCCAGAAGAATCTGTCAACCAAATTGTTATTCACTTAATAACACTTAAGCTAAGCACTTATTCACTTAAGTTAAGCACTTCCAAAAGTCAGCCCTCTTTCTTTTCTCTTTTAAATTTTCTGATTTCTGTGCTTAATCTAGTTGCTTTGAGTTTATATTTTTCTTCTTTTTCTAGATATCAAGGTTTGAGTTTCACTTGTTTCTGCTATCAGAGTATAAGCATTTAGCATTATATTGCCTGCCTTGAAGCTGTTGTGCACATTTTTTATAGTATACCTTTAATCTAACTCCATTCAGTAAATGTTTTCTTTTTCTTAAGTCTCCTTACATCCCTGCAGCATTTAGAAATAGTGGTTCACTTTCCAACCAGATAGAAGAATCTTCTATTATCTTTCTCTTCCTGTAGCGGGGCTGGCTCAGTATGGATAAATAGCCAGTTTAATAGGATTTAATTTTGAAGTATTTTATTGGATATTTTATTTATTTACATTTCAAATGTTATCCCCTTTCCCAATTTCCCCTTTAGAAACTTCCTATCCCATCCGCCCTCCCCCTGCTTCTATGAGGGTGCTCACCACCAAGGCATTGAGCCTTCACAGAACCAAGTGCCTCACCTCCCATTGATGTCTTGGCAAGGCCATGCTCTGCTACCTATCCAGCTGAAGCCATGAGTCCCTCCATGTGAACTCATTGGTTGGTGTAGACCCTGGGAGCTCTGAGGGGTCTGGTTGGTTGATATTGTGGTTCTTCCTATGGGGCTGCAAACCCCTTCAACTCCTTCAGTTTTTTTCTCGAACTCCTCCATTGGGCATCTCGTACCTAGTCCAATGGTTGGCTTAGAGCATCCTCCTCTGTATTTGTCAGCTTCTGGCAGATCCTCTCAGAAGACAACTATATCAGGCTCCTGTCAGCAAGCACTTCTTGGCATCCAAAATAGTGTCTGGGTTTGGTGTCTGTATTTGGGATGGATTCATAGGTGGGGCAGTTTCTGGATGGCCTTTCCTTCAGTCTCTGCTCCACACTTTGTTTCTGTATTTCCTTCCGTGAATATTTTTCCCCCTTATAAAAAGGACTGAAACATTCACACTTTAGTCTTCCTTTATCTGGATCTTCATGTGGCCTATAAATTGTATCTTGGGTGTTAGCTTTGGGGATGATATCCACTTATCAGTGAGTGCATACCATCTGTGTTCTTTTGTGATTGGGTTACCTCACTCAGGATGATATCATCCAGATCCATCAATTTGTCTAAGAATTTCATAAATACATTGTTTTTAATTGCTGAGTAGTACTCCATTGTGTAAATATACCATATTTTCTGTATCCATTCCTCTGTTGAGGGATATCTGGGTTCTTTCCACGTTCTGGCTATTATAAATAAGGCTACTATGAACATAGTGGAGCATGTGTTCTTAATACCAGTTGGAACATCTTCTGGGTATATGCCCAGGAGCGTTATTGCTGGATCTTCTGGTAGTACTATGTCAAATTTTCTGAGGAACTGCCAAACTGATTTCCAGAGTGGTTATACCAGCTAGCAATCCCACCAGCAATGGAGGAGTGTTCCTCTTTCTCCATACCCTTGCCAGCATCTGCTGTCACCTGAGTTTTTTATCTTAGCCATTCTGACTGGTATGAGGTAGAATCTCAGGGTTGTTTTGATTTGCATTTCCCTGATGATTAAGGATGTTGAACATTTTTTCAGGTGCTTCTCAGCCATTCAGTATTCCTCAGTTGAGAATTCTTTGTTTAGCTCTGTACCCCATTTTTATAGGGTTATTTGGTTTTCTGGAGTCCATCTTCTTGAGTTCTTTATATATATTGGATATTAGTCCCCTATCTGATTTAGGATTGGTAAAGATCCTTTCCCAATCTGTTGGTGGCCTTTTTGTCTTATTGTCAGTGTCTTTTGCCTTACAGAAGCTTTGCAATTTTATGAGGTCCCATTTGTTGATTCTCAATCTTACAGCACAAGCCATTGCTGTTCTGTTCAGGAATTTTCCCCCTGTGCCCATATCTTCAAGGCTTTTCCCCACTTTCTCCTCTATAAGTTTCAATGTCTCTGGTTTTATGTGAAGTTCATTCTATGAAGCCACAATTACTATGATACCTAAACCACAGAAAGATCCAACAAAGAAAGAGAACTTCAGACCAATTTCCCTTATGAATATCGATGCCAAAATACTCAATAAAATCCTCGCAAAACGAATCCAAGAACTCATCAAAACGATCATCCATCGTGACCAAGTAGGCTTCATCCCAGGGATGCAGGGATGGTTTAATATACAGAAATCCATCAATGTAATCCAGTATATAAACAAACTCAAAGACAAAAAACACATGATCATCTAGTTAGATGCTGAGAAAGCATTTGACAAAATCCAACATCCCTTCATGATAAAAGTTTTGGAAAGTACTATTCACAGAAGATAGTTCCCTTCCTCCAATTGTGTTTTTAAATTATTAGTCATCTTTATGTATAAAAAGAAATGGAAGAACTTTGCAGCTTCTCTTAGATGAAAAATCCTTCATGGTTTGTGCTGACCTAGAAGTAGCAGTTGAAATGCCTGCAGGGGGTGTCCAGGATGAATATTCTGGAAAATTTCCCTTTTGAATATTAGGATTAAAATTGAGTATGAACATATAAAAAGTTGGGTTGAGGGAAAGTAGTTTTAGAAAATAAGGCATTTCTCATAGTGCTGCCTACTACAAGTTGGGCTTTAAAATAATGTACAATAGTTTCAGAGTAGAGACAGCATTGAGAAAACCTGTATAGAGGAAGCAAAAAAGGATGCTCTCCAAGCTACTCTTGCTTTCAGTATTTGCTCACTGGCTCATGCTTCCTCATTCTCTACATTCAAAGGAACCCCATATCATCTCCTGCTAGATTTGCCTCATATGGCACAAGGCAGGTGTTACTATCTAATCTGACATGTCACTTCAATGTGTATCATGTAGAATATGGAATCCACCAATACAGACAAATATCTAAGCATTTGCCTAGTTCCAACAGCATCTAACGGGTATTTAAAAAGTGAATTTTTCTATGAGTCACCAAATAAGGCACAAATGAGATATAACCTTAAGACTTGCACGATGGGATGTTACTCAGCTATTAAAAACAATGACATCATGAAATTTGCAGGCAAATGGATATAACTAGGAAAGATCATCCTGAATGAAGTAACCCAGACACAGAAAGACAAACATGACATGTACTCATTTATAAGAGGACACTAGCCATAAAGTACAGGATAATCATGACCCAGAGAATGTAAGTAACAAGAAGGACCCAAGGGGAAACACTTAAATCTCACTCAGAAGGAGACATAAAATAAACATTCGAGGTGGGTGGAGAGAGGGATCTAGATGGGAGATGGGATTGGGAGGGGAACAAGAGGGTTCAAGTCTGGTTAAGATGCAAAGAAAGAGAACGGGAATCAGAGGTGAGAGTTTTTCTGGGACAAGCTAGAAACCTATGACAATGGAAACTCTCAGGAATCTAGAAGGATGACCCTAGCTAAGAGTCCTAGAAATGGAGGATATGGAGTCTATCTACAAGATGTGCAGTGATCAAGATGGAATAGAAATTGAGCAAATGACCAATCAATGACCCACGCCATGAGAGGGAGAGAGAGCTAGTCTCTGCCATTATTCTGCTACCCTTGTAGACAAGTGCCTAGCATAAGTGTCATCTGAGAGGCTTCACCCAGAAGCTGATACAAGCAGATATAGACACCCATCTACAGAGCTCTGTGAATCCTGTGGAAGAGGGGGAGGAAGGATTGAGGAAGCCAGGGGTGTCAACAATACCACAAGAAAACCCACAGAATAAACTAACCTGGGCCCATCGGGGCTCACAGAGATTAAACCACCAATCAGAGAGTATGCATGGTATGAACCCAGGCCCCCTGCACAACAGACCTGCAGCTTGGTCTTCATGTGGGTCCCCTATCAGCAGAGGGGAGTGATATTCATCAGAGGCCTCTCTTTCTCTGAAGAGAAAGGGAAGGGGCATGGGAGACGGGAGGTAAGTGGGTGAGCGGATGAGGGGAAGCTGCTATCAGGAGGTAAGGTAAATATATAAATTAATTAATAGGGAAAACACATTAAACCAATTAAAGTTATCTCAGAAAAACGAAACAAATAGTATTTTAAACCATAAACATCTAAACATTATCACACTATAAAAGGTTAAAAAAAAAAAAAAGCAACGGAGCCCAGCTCTCAGTAAATTTGTCCTGCAAATATACTCCACTCAAACATAAATATCTAAATCAATAAACTTGTATTCCTCACAGAAGGTGAGAAAGATGAATGGACAGTTAAATGCCTTGCTTTTATCTGATTTTTCTACTCTCTTTTAAAATAAATCACAGTTATACAGATGGGGCATTGTATACGGTCTGATTCTGTTTCCCAGGACTATATAACAATCATAGCCCACAGTTTCCAAAACTCCTGCTAACATGCATGGGCACCATTCCATTGAATGAGGCTTCCCGGGCCTTACAAATACATGTCATTTTTGGTCTAATTGTGAAGTTTTTAGTGTCTCTGTTCTGCACTGGTACCTGAAAATGAAATTTTGACTTGTACCTCTGGGACTTTAGGAGCATAGTGTTCACTCGAGTTAAGCTCAGTCCTTCTCAAGAGTCATCTTAAGAGAAAGGTTTCCATGGCAAAATGTAAACATGCAGAGGGAGAGCTAGTGGTGGCCAGAAGATAGACTGATGAGATTGAAAACCCCAGAGCCAAGTAATAACACTTGGGTACTTGGGAGTTGTTCAAATATCAGATTTGAGAAAATCTTTAAGTTCATGCTTTTCACGGACTGTTTTGCCCCTGATTCTTTCTCCTTATGTGGAAGTTGCTGCACTAGTCAAAGTTTCAGAAGAAATGAAGACAAAACCTGAGGCAAAAATCAAATTCTATTTCTCAAATTATTTCTCAAATGTAGAAAAAAGCAAACCACACAGAAGTATCACACAGGGCAAGGGAGCTGGCAATACAAGTTCCCATGAAACAGGGAACACTTCAGATGATTCAAACATAAAACACGTGAACCATAAACAAGTTTGTAGTATCTATACAAGTAGATACAAAACATATGAACATGTACACATGCATGTTCACAGATGCATATACACACACACTTGCACACACACACACACACACACACACACACACACACACACACACACACACACATACACACACACGCCTCTGTTCTGTTCTCAGGAATATTTATCAGTGTGGTTTAAAAAGAGGTCTATTCATAATCCAGAAAAAGCATATGGAATTTTATATTTCTGTATATTTGTGTGGAAATTTTTGGTGTGACAAATACTGAGAATATTCTGTCAAAATAACAAAAGTATAGAGGTTCTGATAAAAATAATCAGGCGAGAAATAACAGCTCGACATTGAAAACAAATAAACTATTCATTAGCTCTTTCTCTGGGACCTAGAGTGAAAATATAGGTGTTTCTGTTGATAATTGCTTTTTCCTATTTTCTCTTATATGCTCGTTTACACACAGGACGAGATATTTTTTACTGTGTAGAACAGGTTTGAGAGAAAGACACCAGGAGATCATCTTTTTCTTGGAGGCAAATAATTAAACTAAAAGCTGTTGGGAGCCGCCCTCACATTTGCCATTATAAGATGGCGCTGACAGCTGTGTTCTAAGTGGTAAACATAATCTGCACACGTGCAGGGGCAGTTTTCCCGCCATGTGTTCTGCCTTTCTCGTGATGACAACTGGGCCGATGGGCTGCAGCCAATCAGGGAGTAATACGTCCTAGGCGGAGGATAATTCTCCTTAAAAGGGACGGGGTTTTGCCATTCTCTCTCTTGCTTTCTTGTTCTTGTTCTTTTTCTTGCTTTCTTGCTCTCTCTTGCTCTCTCGCTCTCTCGCTCTCTCGCTCTCTCGCTCTCTCGCTCTCTTGCTTTCTTGTTCTTGTTCTTTTTCTTGCTCTCTTGCTCTCTTGCTTTCTTGTTCTTGTTCTTTTTCCTGCACTCTTGCTCTTGCTCTCTGGCTCCTGAAGATGTAAGCAATAAAGCTTTTGCCGCAGAAGATTCCGGTTTGTTGCGTTCTTCCTGGCCGGCCGTGAATGCTTGTAAGAAAAAGCAAGGAATGACAGTACAGTGCTTTAATATAAATTGTGTCTCTGCAAAGTTTGGAGCTTTGACGAAAGGATGGACCATCTAGAGACTGCCATATCCAGGGATCCACCCCATAATCAGCTTCCAAACGCTGACACCATTGCATACACTAGCAAGATTTTGCTGAAAGGACCCAGATATAGCTGTCTCTTGTGAGACTATGCCAGACCCTAGCAAACACAGAAGTGGATGCTCACAGTCAGCTATTGGATGGATCACAGGGCTCCCAATGGAGGAGCTAGAGAAAGTACCCAAGGAGCTAAAGGGATCTGCAACCCTATAGGTGGAACAACAATATGAACTAACCAGTACCCTGGAGCTCTTGACTCTAGCTGCATATGTATCAAAAGATGGCCTAGTCGGCCATCACTGGAAAGAGAGGCCCATTGGACACACAAACTTTATATGCCCCAGTACAGGGGAACGCCAGGGCCAAAAAAATGGGAATGGGTGGGTAGGAAAGTGGGGAGGGAGGGTATGGGGGACTTTTGAGATAGCATTGGAAATGTAATTGAGGAAAATACATAATAAAAAATATTAAAAATTTAAAAAATTGTGTCTCTGAAGTTGTCATAATTTTTTAAAAATCTCCAGCTATGTATAAATTGTAGAGTGTTAGCAATGCACTCACTTTTTACAGTTTTTCAGATGGCTGAAAATATCTCTGGGCTATGCAACCTCCATTAGAAATATGCATAGCACAGTAAGGAAATTCTTTAAGGAAATAGTAACATATTTCCTAGCTTCCAGTGACTTCACACAAACACACTATGAGATCAGCACTGTTCATTTCTTCCTAGTTTATCTTATGCTTTATGTGTCTAGTTAGATGTCAGCAGTATGTGGAGACATGGGTGGGCATAAACTCAATCGTTACTTTGATAGGTCAGCATATAGTTTAAAAGATGATTCAACATTTTTATTTCTAAAAATATGGGAGGGAAGGGTTGTTCAGAGAAGCACTTCCAGAAAAACCATCAATAATACTAAATTTATTGTAGTAAAATAATGTATTTTTACATTATTTCTCCCTGAAAATAGATCATAACCAGCACTTTTTACATTATATTGTAATAGATGAATAACTCATTATACTAATGATGGTTACTAATCAACTCACTTGCAACAGAGATAATGGGAATCTTATGATATAATAAACGTTTATTATCACTCCCTCTAACTGTGAAAGACTTTCTCAGTCAGTTGATGTTGAACTTGACCATAGAACTAAACTTGGCTAATGGAAGGTTGCAGTTTCTGTAGAGATGTCAGTTTTGCTTATCCTAACTAGTTTGTCTCTAATGCTTTGACTACTCTTAGCCGTTGCTCTTACAGCATATGAGGTGCTAGGTTGAATCCAGATTTCACTCTGTAGCCAAACCCCACCAATGCTGAGTTATTCGGCTCTGCTTATCTGTGTCAGCCCCTTGGCTGTCATTCAGATTTGGGTGCTAATTACACGATGTGTATTTAAAGACAGATGTGTGTGTGTGTGTGTGTGTGTGTGTGTTTATATGCAGTAACTGATGGATACAACTGGGATTTGGCACAATGGTTGTTTTTCAGTCTGTCTAGGGAGGTTAGTGTCTTATGAAACATAGTACCATAGCTCTATAAAGGAGAGTCATATAAGGTCTGGCTTAATATTGTCACACACAGTGGAAAAAGTGTAGAAAATGAGTGTCAGTGGTATTCAGATACAAACAAACATGTATCATATCTCCTAACAGCTCAGGGAGCCTTGCAGAAATCTTTACAAGCCAGAGGTCAGGCAGGGCCAGAGAGGAAGGGTGTCTACTGAATACTACAGATTGATGCTTTCATGAGCTCACAGTGGCTGTGGTTGCCCATACATGGCCAAGCCATTCGACTTCTTGCTATAGGGAAAGAGGATTGTGGGCCCCCAAATCCTAACTGGGAAGCTACTGTTGGATAGTTGGCAGCTTCTGAAAGGACAGTCTCTTCTCTTCTCTTCTCTTCTCTTTCTCTTTCTCTTTCTCTTTCTCTTTCTCTTTCTCTTTCTCTTTCTCTTTCTCTTTCTCTTTCTCTTTCTCTCTCTCTCTCTCTTTTTCTCTTTCTCTTTCTCCTTCTCCTTCTCCTTCTCCTTCTCTTTCTCTTTCTCTTTCTCTTTCTCTTTCTCTTTCTCTTTCTCTTTCTCTTCTTTCTCTTCTCCTCTCCTCTCCTCTCCTCTCCTCTCCTCTCCTCTCCTCTCCTCTCCTCTCTTCTCTTCTCATCTCCCTTTCTTCCTTTCTTCCTTTCTTCCTTTCTTCCTTTCTTCCTTTCTTTCTTTCTTTCTTTCTTTCTTTCTTTCTTTCTTCCTTTCTTCCTTTCTTCCTTTCTTCCTTTCTTCCTTTCTCTCTTTCTTTTCCTTCCTTCCTTAAGATGTGGTCTATAGTGGGCTGACCAAACTCCGGTAAACCGTATCTGATTTAGTTATGTTTTCTATTGCTGTGATGAAACACCACAAGTAACAGGGTAAAAAGGGTTATCTCATGTAGTTTTCCATATCACAGTTCATCATCAAAGGTATTATGGTGGGAGCCTGTAGACAGGAGCTGATGCAGAAGCAATGGAGGAATGAAGCTTACTCAGTGTTTCATCATGGTTTGTTCAGCCCACTTTCTTATAACACCCAGGACCACCAGGCCAGGAATGGCACCACCGACAATGAGCTGGGCCCTCCATTGTTAATCACTAACTAAGAAAATGCCCTTCGGGTTTGGCTAGAGCTTGATCTTATGATCATATTTTCTCAGTTGGAGTTCTGTCCTCTTAGATGACTCTAGATTGTATCAAGCTATCATAAACACTCAGGAGTCTATGTGTAGCAGAAATTGGACTCTGTGGGTTATTGTTAAAACAACAACAACAACAACAAAACACAGAGGACATAAAGTTGGGGTAGGAAGGTGAGAGTGGACCAGGGAGGAGTTAGGTAGGGGGGTTGGGATGAATATGATCCAAGTATCTTTTATAAAACACTCAAAGAACCAATAAAATGTTATGCAAGAATAAATAAAACATTAGAATGGAGGACATGAAGTTGTATGTATGTGATGGGGTTTCTTTGGAAGAGTTGAGAGGGAAGATCAGAGATGGATATGTTCAACATGCATTGTATACATGTATAAAATTCTCTAAGAAGTAAAAACTTAAAAATAGTCACCCAGTGAATGTGCACAGCTATTAAATAGCAAAACCATAATTTTAGTCGTCTAATGCCAGAGTCCATGTTCTTATGAGAGGCTATACTGCTTACCAGTGGAATATGTACACTTTTTTTTTCAGTAAATTGTAAGTCTGATGCTTTATAATAGCATAGAATAGCTTTGACGGGAAACAACAGTATTTACTGTAGTGTCACTTTTCTTGCCATTTAAATGTTGGGCTGAAGTCATGTTACATGAGATACCAATCTGGCTTCATCTGTCATTTAAATCATCCTTGCTGGGTACAGTGGTTTTTTGTTTATTCATTTGTTTGTTTATTTTTTTTCTTTCCAAAACAGACATTAAACAAAGCTCTAATGTGTCATGGACATTTTAAGTTGAATACAAAAATGCACACTTTACTAAAACTTGCAATACTTGGTTCTTTTAAAAAATAAGTATCTTTTTGCATAATATCATCGTGGTTTTAACTACATTTCATGTACATGAGGATAGACAGCACTTGGAAGAAAATGACAGTGTTTTAAAGCTTAGCTTTTTGAATTAGGAAGCAGTTCACATCGTTCATGTTGGGCAGATTCAGAGTATACATCATTAGAAGTGACCATCACACAAGTTAATATCTTCAAAAAAACCCCATGCTCTACTTATGGTTGTAAATTAAACATTGATTTTGAAATGGTCTCCTAAAGACTAACAGTCAATAAGTCAGGTTAAAACAATGAATTTGACTACCTTCCTCAAATATCTAATTTGATATAATGCAAACCTCCACGGTGATTTAATTAGAATAATTTCAGTAGACCAAGTAGTTCAATCCTTGTGACCCATCTGCTAACTCACCTTTCTCACTGTGAGTTCCAGGGACACTGTTGCATAAACTGTTGCACTGTTGTCTGTGGTACTGAGTTCAATTTACAAACACAGCAGTTTCTTTGTCCAGCCTTCATGTTATCAGACTCTGGAATATGCATATCATATTTTGATTAATTGGAAGTTTCTTTGCGCACACAAACACCAAGTTAAGAAGTGAAATTGCAAATGTTTGTCTTCCAGAAGTGCAGACACACCTGTAAACACAGGTAAGACCACCACTTCTACTCTTAGAAACCCACTGGGAGACCTCAAGATGCAGGAACCAAGGAGCATCCTGGGACAGGATCCTTCCAGTTTGCATCTGTGCCAGAAGCTGACACTGTGCTACAGCACTCCATAATCAAATACCACCAGGAGAGAGCTGGTCTCCCAGGAGTACCAACACACCCGTGAGCACAGGTAAGACCATGACTTCTGCTCAAATTCCTGGCCCAAGAAGGACCTACCCAGAGCCATCAGAACACAGGAGCCAAGGAAGAGCTAAGGACAGGGTCCTTCCTGTTTATGTCTGCATCCTGGAGCTGACCCTGTGCTACAGCTTTCCATACCCAAATCCTGCCAGAAGAGAACTGGTCTCCCAGGAGTACTGACACACAGGTTTGGAGTAGGGACAAACCACTGTCAGAGACAGCAAGACCACCTAACACCAGAGGTAACCACATGGCTAGAGGCAAGGGCAGGAACATAAGCAACAAAAACCAAGGTTATTCCACATCATCAGAAACCAATTCTCTCGCCAAAGTGAGCCCTGGACTCACCAAGACTATCCAGGAGCTTAAAAATGGAAATAGAAACAATAAAGAAATCACAAAAGGAGACAACCCTTGAGATAGAAAACCTAGAAATGAGATCAGGAGTCATCACCAACACAATATAAGAGATAGAAAAAGAATCTCAGGGGCAGAAGATAACATAGAAAACATTGACACAACAGTCAAAGAAAACGCAAAATTAAACATACCAGAAAATACCCCAACATACCAGAAAAACAAGACTCATGATGATGATAGAGGACTTTTAAAAGGACATAAATAACTCCCTTAAAGAAATACAGGAGAACACAGGTAGATAGGTAGAAGCCCTTAAAGAGGAAACATAAAAATCCCTTAAAGAATTATAGGAAAACACAACCAAAAAGATGAAGGATTTGAACAAAACATTCCAGGAGCTAAAAATGGAAATAGAAACAATAAAGAAATCACAAAGGGAGACAACCCTTGAGATAGAAAACCTATAAAAAGAGATCAGGAGTCATCACCAACACAATATAAGAGATAGAAAAAGAATCTCAGGGGCAGAAGATAACATAGAAAACATTGACACAACAGTCAAAGAAAACGCAAAATTAAACATACCAGAAAATACCCCAACATACCAGAAAAACAAGACTCATGATGATGATAGAGGACTTTTAAAAGGACATAAATAACTCCCTTAAAGAAATACAGGAGAACACAGGTAGATAGGTAGAAGCCCTTAAAGAGGAAACATAAAAATCCCTTAAAGAATTATAGGAAAACACAACCAAAAAGATGAAGGATTTGAACAAAACATTCCAGGAGCTAAAAATGGAAATAGAAACAATAAAGAAATCACAAAGGGAGACAACCCTTGAGATAGAAAACCTATAAAAAGAGATCAGGAGTCATCGCCAACACAATATAAGAGATAGAAAAAGAATCTCAGGGGCAGAAGATAACATAGAAACATTGACACATCAGTCAAAGAAAATGCAAAATGCAAAAACCCAAGACACAATGAGAAGACCAAACCTAAAGATAATAGGTATATAAGAGAGTGAAGATTTCCAACTTAAGGGGCTAGTAAATATCTTCAACAAAATTAAAGAAGAAAACTTCCCTAACCCAAAGAAAGAGATGGACATAAACATACAAGAAGCCTACAGAACTCCAAATAGATTGGACCAGAAAAGAAATTCCTCCCATCACATAATACTCAAAACAAAACAAAACAAAAAAAGCACAAAACAAAGAAAGAATATTAAAGAATATTAAAAGCTGTAAAGGAAAAATGTCAAGTAACATAAAGGAAGACCTATCAGAATTACACCAGACTTCTCACCAGAGAATATGAAAGCTAGAAGTTCCAGGGTAGATGTTATACAGACCCTAAGAGAACACAAATGCTAGCCCAGGCTACCGTACCCATCAAGTCCAGCATTACAAGGGATAATAGATGGAAAACACCAATCCAAAGAGGGAAACTACACCCTAGAAAAAGCAAGAAAGTAATCTTCTTTCAACAAACCCAAAAGAAGATAGCCACACAAACATTAAAATAACATAAAAAATAACAGGAAGCAAAAATCACTACTCCTTAATATTTCTTAACATAAATTGACTCAATTCCCCAATAAAAAGACATAGACTAACAGACTGGATAAGTAAACAGGACCCAGTATTTTGCTGCATACACGAAACATACCTCAGTGTCAAAGAGAGACATTACCTCAGAGTAAAGTACTGGAAAACAATTTTCCAAGCAAGTGGTCCTAAGAAACAAGCTGGAGTAGTCATTCTAATATTGAAAAAAATCAACTTTCAACCAAAAGTTATCAAAAAGGATAAAGAAGGATACTTCATACTCATCAAAGGAAAAAAAATCTACCAAGAACTCTGAATTCTGAACATTTATGCTCCAAATGCAAGGGCACCCACATTCATAAAAGAAACTTTACTAAAGCTCAAAGCACACATTGTACCTCACGCAATAAAAGTGAGAGAATTCAACAACCTAAAACATAAACAGACACATTGAAACTAACAGAAGTTATGGACTAAATGGATTTAACAGATATCTATAGAACATTTCATCCTAAAACAAAAAAATATATACTTTATTCTCAACACCTCATGGTACCTTTTCTAAAATTGACCATATAATCAGTCACAAAACAGGCCTCAACAGATACAAGAAGATTGAAATAATCCCATGCATCCCATCAGATCACCATGGACTAAGGCTGGTCTTCAATAACAAGAAAAACAACAGAAAGCCAACATACATGTGGAACCTGAACAACACCTTACTCAATGATAACTTTGTCAGGGAAGAAAAAAAGAAAGAAAGAATTAAAGACTTTTTGGAATTTAATGAAAATGAAAACACAACATATCCAAACTTACAGGACACGGTGAAATCAGTGGTAAAAGGAAAACTCACAGCTCTGAGTGCCTCCAAAAAGAAACTGGAGAACGCATACACCAGCTGCCTGACAGCACACCTGAAAGCTCTAGAACAACAAGAAGCAAATTCACCCAAGAGGAGTAGACGGCAGGAAAGAATCAAACTCAGGGCTGAAATCAACTAAGTAGAAATAAAAGGAACTATAAAAATAATCAACACAACCAGAAGCTGGTTCTTTGAGAAAATAAACAAGATAAATAAACCATTAGCCAGATTAACCAGAGGACAGAAAGTCTGTACCTAAATTAACAAAATCAGAAATGAAAAGGGAGCTATAATATCAGATCCTACTACAAAAGCCTATACTCAACACAACTGGAAAACCTGGAAGAAATGGACAATTTTCTAGACAGATACCAAATACCTAAGTTAAATCAGTATCAGATAAACCATCTAAACAGTCCTATAACCCCCTAAAAAAAAAATAGAAGTAGCCATTAACATGTCAATACTGAGTTGCATGTTTTTAAAAAAATTTTATTAGTTTAATTAAAAAAAAAGAAATTAAATGAAATGAAATTGCAGACCTGCAAAGACCTCTTTAACAGACAAACTTGATGGATGAAGAGGTGACAAATACACCCAGATTTTCACATATTTAGATTACAGTCCATGCCTTTGCTTGCACACTTTAATAATAATGACATAGACAAGCAGGAACGTGAAGTGAGCTGGGAAAATGGAATGCTAGAAACTAGATACCAGAACTGCTGTCCATCTGGGTATTTCAAGCAATGGAGATGTACACAGGCTTTGGGCTGTGGCTGTGGCAGAAATACAGAATAAAGGTTGATGGAACAAAGCGAGCCTAGTTTAGATAGTATACGAAATTCTACTTTTGTTTGTGTATGTGAGTGCACACACTGAGGTCAAAGGGCAATTTCCAGTGTGTCTCGTCAGTTCACACCTTAGTTTTGTGAGACAGGCTATCTTACTTTAAACAGATTTCCTGCCAGCAAGCCTCCCATGCCCTCTCACGTCATCCTTCAGCTCTGAGGTCATGAGCACGTGCTGCTACACTGGACTTTTACATGGGTGCTGGAGATCCTAATTCCAGTCTTCATGTTTGCAGAATTGTAAGAAGTAATATAGGGAGAGTAAGTGGGCATTGTGCTTATGATGGGGGCAAGGGTGGAAGTCCTACCTTCCCGTTCAATACATAGCCTTATGAACACCAGACTGACTTTGTATGGGTTTCCCTATTCCACAGTAAGATTTTCTCAGCCCTCATGAGTGACACTAACTGGTATTGATGAACTAGGCGCTACAGTCTTCCCTTCAGACTCCTCATAACAGCAGTAGAGAGGGTTCAGTTGAGAAGACACCCCTGTCACCCCACTCTGATCCACTCCACATGTACTAGAGACATGTGGGGCCAGTATGGGATTTGTATATGTACCTTGCACCTCTTATAGGCAGCTCTGACTGAAGGGTGTCAACATGGCTCATGAACCAAATTTCTCTCTCCCTAAGAATTTCTCAGAAAGCCATTTTCCTCTTTGACCATTTCAGACCATGAATGCTTGTGGCATTTCCCAAAATGCCAGGGAGTCTCAGCTCTTCTTCTTCTACAGATTCTTAATGGGTAACATGTCATACTGCAGGCACTGATGAAATGCTACCAGACATTGCTCATTAAAAGACCATAGACCTGTCAAACACCTTTGTGCACTTCCAGGATCATTTTTGGATAATCGCTATTAGCTAGATGCAAAGTTAATCTACTGAAGTCAGCTAATTCTGAGATGACTCTTCTTCCACTTGGCGGACCATAATCACGTCCTGGCCTGGCATGAGGTCAGTGCTTTCACAGAATGTGAAGTTTTCTTTGGATTTCCTATACTGGTTACCATGTCATGTTCAATAAAGCATAAAATTGATACGATCTAGATTTAAAGTATTAATTATCATCCTGCAAATTCTCTCTCTCTCTCTCTCTCTCTCTCTCTCTCTCTCTCTCTCTCTCGTGTGTGTGTGTGTGTGTGTGTGTGTGTGTGTGTGTGTGTCTCCTACTGTTTATCTGGGAAAAGCCAGAAGTTTCAGTGTTTACAAAATGGTATTTAGTTTCTCCCTTATAATCCAGAGAAGTTGCTCTCATGACCAACCTAATGTAGCTAAAAGCCACATGACTAATCTCATCTGACATGATTTCATAAATAGATGAAGGGTGGAAAAATAAGTTGACTCCTAACAGCAATAAACTGACATCCACCCTCACATTCTTCCCATCTCACTCTGAAGATTTGCACTATGTTCTTCTACCCAGTAATCAAGCAGTAAGACAATGTTGGGCCTTAGTACGTTAGTACATTGAACTGCTCTGGCAGAGTATCAGTCTGGGGGAGATTACAAGAAAATAGATCCATCTCTTGTAATTCAAAAGGCTGGGAAGTCAAGATAAAAGAGTTATGCTTTGAGTAACTGGTGAGAGCCAACTCTTCACCTTGCAAATGGCCCCCTTCTTGGCAGGTATCTTCATATGGTGGTCAAGCAGTAGTTTCCTTAGATTCTCTTTCATAAGGGCATGGATCTCATTCAACAGGGCTTCACCCCTCACTGTTTTCACATCTCAAAACCATCACCCACGTTGATTGATTGAACTTCAACCTCCACTTCCCTTTTGTAAGGACTAGTGTTGGGGATAGAGCAGTGCACCTTAGACATGCTAGGCTAATGCTCTGACATTGACTGATCAGCCAGCCCTAGAATCCCACTCTACACAGGTCAGGGACCGAGCTGTGGTGTTGAGGTCAGGGATCTGAGAAAGGCAGGGCAGGGAGCAGAACTGAAGACTAAAGAAGAGGAAGCATGGAGGTGGGGTGGAGAAAGAATCAGCACTTCCTAAAAGCATCACCCACACTTGAATTACATGTCTATGGCGTTTCCCATACTACACATATGGATAAATGAAGACATTTACCAGAACCATTTGCCAAAGCCATGGAGCTATGAGCTGGAACACAAAGTCTGGTCTCACTGTTGCCAGAGCTCTGAGTTCTTAATAGCTACATTACTAACTCCTCTGGTTCCTGGGGCTTAAAAGAGGCCCTTTCTTTCTTTGAGGATGGACTAGAATGTTGGAAGGTAATGAAGAGCTATGCTCAAGCAAGCGCCTTTGGCTCTGGAGAGCTGAGGAACAGGAAAGCAGAGAACTGACTTGAGGCAAATTTCCATAGTAGCTTCCATTGCTTTCCAAGTTGTCCTGACAGTTAATTATGAAGGGGAAGAAAATTGGATTCAGAGTAGCTCTATGTAGCATAGAGATGTGCAATGGCCTCTTAGGAATTGTACTGTGGCGCAGAGTTCTCCAACATTGAGAATTCTTTATTCAACAAATCAGTCTCAATCATCTGACACTTATGATGATTTGGTAAGCTTAGATAACTTTATTTGTAGTCCGATTAGTACTATCTGTTAATGAACTCCTAATTCATTGCTACTACTTAAAGATCTAACTTAGGTACTGTTTGAAAATCCTTCATAGGTAGAGAATTGTACTTCTGTACCTTTTCCTCTGTGCAGCACACACACACACACACACACACACACACACACACACACACACACACATCGTTTATATAGCACTCATCTTCCTACCTCTCTATCAATAACTTCAGATCTAAAGATTCATTACATTTGTGGGGTTTCTTGGTTTAAGTGTGCGTGATTCTTTAGAAAACATCTTACTGCATAGCGCAGGCTGGCCTGAAACTCACAATCTTTCTGCCTCAACCTCCTCACTGAGAGGGTCACAATGTGTACTACCATGTCTGACTTTACAGTTATCGTTTGTTTGTGGCTGCGATTCTAGAAAGAAATAATGTAGAAGGTGCATTTTAAGCTACTATTTCTCCGATGTAGATCCCTCTACAGAAATAATCAGAATAGGCATTGGACCCCATTCTCAGCGACTTCACTGTGTACGACCTTAAACATTATGGCATCACTGAGTAGATTAGCACGGAAATGACCCCTTGAGCAGGTACATCATTAAGTACAACTACAGCTGCACAATCACTAGGATTCTGAGGTGCTTAGAAGAGTCATGATCATGAATGCTGTGCCTTTAATAATATAAACACAGGAACTTAAAAATAAATAAATAAATAAATAAGTAAGTAAGTAAATAAATAAATAAATGGAAGGTGTTTTTACTAGTTGCTGAACTGCCACAAAGGGAGTCCAGTTCTGTCTTTAACATTGAGCTGTTGATAGATTCTCCAGCAAAGGTTCTCATTTGCATAGAATTCTTGGCATAGACCCTGAATAAATACATCCCCAACTTTCAGTCCTAGACAGAGATTCAAGACTGTTACACACAAGAGTTTCAGATGTTACTGTCTGTGTTATTAAATACGATCTTCTTATGATGCAAATGTCTATCCAGTATACTTCAATAGGCCCTGAGGTTTTACATCTGTAGAGCTTGCTTCTGTAGCTGCTGCCTCCTGCATATCTTTGAGAAGCAAGATTCTCAAGGAGAGCTGACATATAATGCATCCTAGGAACATTCTTTTGGATTTTTAAAGGTGTGTTTCTTCATGGTGGGTTCATCCTAACATTTGAAACAGATGCTAGGGTACTTTGACGATAGGTTAAATTTTTTAATTTCCTTTATTGTGCCAAGCAATCCACATTTAAAGAAGAGGCAATTCTATGGTGGTAATAATCAACTCTTTATTATATCCGCACATTTCTTAATGTATTTTCTGGAGTTACTGAAGTAGAATCAGACTACTTTTTTGATGATATAGAAAGTACCTCTTTATCCCACATAGATGAGAACACACCAAAAACTAGAAATCTGAAAATCAATCTGTTTTTAATATCGATGTCTTCAATACATATTTAATTAAAACAAATAGAATTTTTTTCCTTTCTTTTAATCCACAGTCTGATAAGCAGCCGGTGCCATTTCTCTACAATAATCATAATAAAATAGAACACACATCCACAGGGGATTTTATGAGTACATCTAAATAATTTCAGTCATTTTCTGTATTTAATTGTTGTGTTGATTGACACTCATGCATGCACACAGAGTCATGTTCATAGCATAGTCATGCACACACACACACACACACACACACACACACACACACCATAGTATACATGAGATGTTTGTTATATAAGGATTCCAACATCAATACTTTTTTTTATGTCAGAGTCAAGTACATTGCAGATTTTAGACTTTTCAGTAGCACACTGATAGTGACTTAGACTTTGATAAGCTCCAAATTAAGATCTTCCAGGCACTGCCAATTGATCCCAGTATGCTGAGACAAAGTTGGTCCAACCAGAATGTGCTAAAGGATGGAGGTGGCTTCTATGCAGGGCATATTTCAGCTTTTTCCAAATAACATTCTTGTGGAGATTAGAGGATAATCTGGCAGCCAGACTCAGCCAATTAAAACAGTAATTGAAATGGCTGAAAATGTTTTCCTTGGCAAAATGATGTTAGCTTGCTTCATTTGGGTTCCCTTGAGTAACAAAAACTAGGGTCAGTCACAAGACTCCTAATTTATTTTGTTGGTTATCTTTTCTCATCCAACAGAGAAGAAACTGCTGTGGATCATAAATGAACTGAAGTCTGTGGTATAAAGTGGTATGAAGACAGGCAGGAGAAAAGATAGAACAATTCCCAAGCCAACACAAGTCCTCCCAGTCTGAGGCCAGGATGTGAGCACATTGGGTCAAGTGGTTAAGGACAAAATGAAAAGGGGGTGTAAAAAGAAAGAAACAAAAACACAGAATACACAGTCTTCTTTTTTTAGTTTCTTTTATTAAAATTTAATTAATTTATTTTTTACACTCCATATTTTCCCCCTACCCCTGATATACTCTCTGAGTGTTTCATATCCCATACCTCTTCCCCACCCCCTGTCTCCACGTGGATGTCCTAACCCCAACCCACACCCACACCACCTGACCTCTAAACTTCCTGCGGCCTCCAGTTTCTTGAGAGGTGCATCATTTCTGAATGAACACAGACCTGGCAGTCCTCTACTATATGTGTGTTGGAGCCTCATATCAGCTGGTGTATGCTGCCTGTTTGGTGGTCCAGTGTTTGAGAGATCTCGGGGGTCCAGAATAATTGAGACTTCTGGTCCTCTTACAGGATCACCCTTCTCCTCAGCTTCTTACAAGTCTTACCTTTCTCCTCAGCTTCTACACAGTCTTACTTTTGACTATGTATGGATATCTGTTCCTGCATATGCACACATGTGTTTACATGCTCAATTATATTGCTGCAGGTGCATGTGTCCATATGCAAGTAACTCTAAAGTTACCTTTGGGTGTCTCCTTCCGTCTCTCTCCTCTTACTTTACTGAGGTAGAGTCTCTCACAGAACTCAGAGTTCATCTGTTCTGTTCTCTAGTTTGTCAGGGGGATCTGAGAATTCCCAGTCTCTGCCTTTCACACGCCAGATTTACAGACAGCCATGAGTACTGTGTGGCTTTTCATGAGTTTGAGAGATACAAAGTCTGTTCCTTGAGATTCTGCAGCTAGCACACTGACCCATCTTTCCAGCCAATATTCTTGTAAAATGCATTTAATTTCCATCGGAATAATAGGTACTTGAAAGTTGAGACAAAATTTCAAACAGCATAAATTACTGAAAGGGGCATTGTGTATATTATAATACATTTTTTTTTCACTGAAACAAATTGTGTGATAGTAAAGACGTGTTTAATTAATTAATTAATTAATTAAATTAATGGAGGAGCTAGAGAAATTACCCAAGGAGCTATAGGGAACTGCAACCCTATAGGTGGAACAACAATATGAACTAACCAGTACCCGGGAGCTCTTGTCTTTAGCTGCATATGTATCAAAAGATGGCCTAGTCGGCCATCACTGCAAAGAGAGGCCCATTGGACACACAAACTTTATATGCCCCAGTACAGGGGAACGCCAGGGCCCTAAAGGGGGGGTGGGTGGGTAGGGGATGGGGGCGTGGGTATGGGGGACCTTTGGGATAGCATTGAAAATGTAAATGAGGAAAATACCTAATTAAAAAAAAAAGATGGCCTAGTCGGCCATCACTGGAAAGAGAGGCCCATTGGACACGCAAACTTTATATGCCCCAGTACAGGGGAACGCCAGGGCCAAAAAGGGGGAGTGGGTGGGTAGGGGAGTGGGGGTGGGTGGGTATGGGGGACTTTTGGTATAGCATTGGAAATGTAAATGAGCTAAATACCTAATAAAAAATGGAAAAAAAAAGAAAATATCTAATAATAATAAAAAAAAAAGAATTACCTGCTTGATAAGATAGAGACCAGTGCTCAGGATCTGCCAGTTTCTTTGGTATAAACATTTTCATCATGGCTAATTTCAATCCACCTCTGGCTTTGTTGATGGATACAAATTCAGTTTTCAAATCTCTGTGGGCTGGTTCAGTACATGAATAAGTAAAGTCACAATTTTACAGAAGGAAAGGGAGAAAGAGAGAATCTAGATGAATATCAAGCAAAAACTACTAATATCACTTATTCAAAGATGAGCATCTCAGAAATTAATTAATCTCCATTTTACTGGGAGGAATGACAATACTTGAGAAAATCCCAATCGTAAAATAAGTTCTAAAATAAACGCACTGTTCCATGTCAATCTATGCCTCTTTCCTTCAGTACCTTATTTTAAAGCTCCACTTCTCCATGAACATCATCTTAAAGAATATGAAATTACTTGCTGTATACAGTTCAGCATCCCTTTAGAACTGAGACAATTTAAGTCTCATATACTCAGAAGTCTAACACCATGTATTGGTCTCACTTGTAAGCTTTCAAATACTTCAGGGCTAATTTCTATCACCTTAGACTGAGTAAAATAGAATCTTTGAGATAAAGTCTTACATTGCTGATTTTGAAAAGCTCCTCAAGTCTTTGATTTGTAACCAGGATCTAGAACAAAACTTTGTATGTGTTATTTCTTTGTATTTTTGTTGAAAGAACTCTCAATATACCTTCTGATTGCTGTAATAAAAAACAGTATGCTCAAAAGCAACTGGGAAGAGAAGGGAGTTCATTTTAACTTGTGGCTCCTGAGGGATCAAATTTGTAGAGGTAGTGAAATCATGGTGACAGGAGTAGGAAGGAGAGAGAGCACATGTATGTATACACACACACACACACACACACACACACACACACACACACACAGAGGAAGAGAATGAGAACAGGAAGTGGGGTGAGGCTATAAACCGTCAAGACCTCCCTTCGTTGACCCACTCCTTCAAGCAAGGCTCTACCTCCCACAGTTTCCAAAACCTCCCTTGTGACATCAGCTGGGGACCAAGCATTCAAATACATAAGTTTATGGAGAACATTTCTCATTCAAACTACAATACTCATTACAAATCTGATTCAATCTATTTTTAATTCATGAGACTTATCTCCACTATGTTGATATGAATACTACTATGCAAAGCACTAAGTAGATATCTGCTTATAAATAATATACAAATATGTAGTAGTATGGGCAAGATATAAACTTCTCCCTAGAAGAACATACTATATATAATAGTATGTCATACAATTTTGTATAGTTAATTTACTTGCACAACTCTTACTGTGAAAAAAGTCAAGATATTTTAAAAATGATCCAGGCATACTTTCCAAATACACAACCGTCATCATTAATGGGGACATTGATCAAACGTCTATCTCCATATATTGGAAAAAAGTGTTTGTTGTGCAGAAATCTATGCCACCCTCAGGCAATCCCACAGAGCCAAGAATAGCAAGAAGCACAACAAATAGCAGCTGAGGCTTCATGCCTGTGTGGTACTACTTAGGCTAATGCCCAGGATATAATATCGTTTGTTCAAAGGGTGCAGCTGCACCATCTGGCTGACTGTTGAAGGCAGCAAAGATGCAGGAAGCAGAAACTGGCAGCATTCCTTATCCTTCCCCACACCCACACATGTTCTAGAAAGCACTTCTCCAGGTCAGGTTCACCAGGAGTCATTCCCAGCATTTGGGTAAAGTTTATGGAGCATACTCAGCTGAAGAGAAGGTTCCATCCCTTGGCATGTCACTGCCATATAATATCTTATGCAGAGTGTTGTGATTAATCTTCAGTGTCAGCTTGAAGGGGGTTAGAATACCTCAGAGGACACAGCTGAGTGTATCCATGAGGACATTCCCTTAGGGCTTTAGTGAAGGAGAGAAGGCCCCTCCTGAATGTGGACAGAACCACCCCAGGGGCTTTGGTACTGGAGTAAGTAAAAAGGAAACAATGAGTTGAGCATCAGCTGTCATTTCTCTGGGTATCCTGAATGGACACAATATGAGTAGCTACCACAGCCTCATTTCCATGCCTTCTCCCCAGCCCCTTTCCTCAGATATCTTAGTGCAGCAATGGGAGAAGGAAGCAGTAGGACAGATCCAAATGACACTGGCCAGATTCATACATTGCTACAGTATAAGTAGCTAGTAGCTGCTACAATGAACTTGGGACTTCAAACAGCAACCTTTTAGTCCTCACTTATGTGGAGAGGGTGGGTTTGGGATCAGTAGCGAGGCCATGCTTCTCAGTGACGTTCTGCAAGTTGACCATAGAAGCTCTAGCTTGGGGACATCCGTTTGCCAGCTAAAGAAAAAGGGTCCTGGGGCAACTCAGATGTGCTTGTGTGACAGCAGTGGCAGAGGGGCCCAAGAGGAAATGGACACAGCTTAAGTGTTTTTTAGGATTCACTCCTTTTGGTGTATTATGGTCCAAGATAAATTGCAACTCTGGATTCCAGCAAGAAAGAACCACATTCTTCATATGAAGACAGGGTGAATCTGAACAGTTTCAGGGACTTCCTGAAGCAGTTATGAGCCCCTTATCTTCCTGCTTAAGGAGCTTTCTTGCAGTATGGAATGTTTCAATCTAGGAGGAAACACAGTCCCAGAGAGACAGTCCATCATGGAAGGCAAGATACCACAATAAATAGAGAAGACTTGGTGTCAGGAGCAGAAGGCTGGCCTGTTAAGATATATTTGCACTCAGGAAAATGAGTGAACCAGAAGTGCGGTGTGGGAAGCCACATGTGCCGTTGCAGAGTGGCACTGACTACTGCTGGCCACCACGCATAAGTTTGGACAAACAACTAATGTGTACATATGCAGTAAAGTTTTTTGCAAAGACACTGCCTGGCCCGGGCATGATAATGAGGTTCTGTAAGGTATTGAGAGTATAACCAATCAGATGTGAGACATGCAAATGAGGTATGATAATGAGGTTCTGTAAGGTACTGAGAGAGAGTAACCAATCAGATGTGAGACATGCAAATGAGGTATGATAATGAGGCTCTGTGAGGTACAGAGAGAGAGTAGCCAATCAGATGAGGAACATGCAAATGAGGCGTAGTGCATAACCAATCCGGGTGTGAGACACGCCCCTCCTAGGCCTATAAAAGCAGCACCAGTTCTGGGCTCGGGGTCTTTTCGCCTCTACAATCAAGCTCTCCCAATAAACGTGTGCAGAAGGATCCTGTTGCAGCATCGTTCTTCCTGGCCAGTCGAGCGCGCGCAAGAGTGCAGTATCTTAATTGGGGTTTCTATTGTTGTAAAGAGACACCATGACCATGACAACTCTTATAAAGATAAATATTTCACTGAGGCTGGCTTACAGTTCAGGGGTTTATCATCATAGTATGAAACATGGCAACGTGCAGGTGCTAGAGAAGGAGCTGAGAGTTCTCCATCTTGACCAGCAAGCAACAGGGAAAGAACTGACTTGAGCTTCTGAGACCTCTAAGCCCACCCCCACAGTGACATACTTCCTCCAATAAGGCCACACCTCCTAAGAGTGCCACTCCCTATGAGCCAAACATTCAAACTTAGGAGTCTATAGGGGCCACACCGATCGAGACCACCACAAGGCATGATCTATCAAGCCTCCCAGTGACTTAGCTCTTCCAGTAAGACTTCACCTCCTGAGGATTCCACAACCTTCCCAAACAGTGCCACTGTCTGGGGGCCAAGTGTTCCTACGTGAGAGGGTCAGAGCACATTCCACATACAAACCACACTAGATGTGTGCACAAGAGTCAGATTGCCAGACGGCTTCCTATAGCACTAAGCGGGTTACATCTCCCTCCCTTGAAAGTACACAAAGGTTTCCCTTTCTGCTCATCTGTACCAATTCTTACTTTAATAGCAGTTATTCTCATTGCAGCTTTTTACCTACATTTCTCTGGTCACTCGTAATGTTGAGAATTCTTTTCAGATATTGCTTGGTCATCTGTAGGAAATAGATTCTTGAATTTATTTTTAAAATCTCTGTTGAAGTTTTTTTGAAATAGTGAAGAGTCACTATCGACAGGCTATTGTCTTGCCTGTTAAAAATACTAATTGAATACAGCAAACTTAAAAAGCAAAACAGAAATTCCCTCTGTATTTTTTGTGGACAATTATTCCAGGCTGTGCTTAGGTGTTGGGGGGGAGGGGGGAAGAAGAGAATATGATGTGCAAACAAGCTCTTGTTCTTGTGGCTTCAGCTTCAGACAGCAAGGGTGCTCAGCACAAGTGGAACAACCTTCAAAGACGAGATTTTGTGAGCATAAAATAGACATGCAATTCTGAAGTGTAAGTTTGCAATTTCAATAGCTTGGTCATGGCAGGTCCTATGAAGAAAGTGGTATGTAAGCGTAGATATAAACTGGACATGAAGTAAGACATGTGTGCAGATAATGTAACAAGATGTAGCCAAGCATCAGATATTAATTATTTTTGCAGAGAACTTTCATTAAAAGTGTGTCTGGCATATTCTGAGCAAGAACACAAAAATGCTTGCTTAAGGACTCAATACTTGTGAAGAGAAAAAAATATTGAAAATAAAGTTAACTAAATATCAACCAGGAAGATGGGTGTGTCCAGCTGTTTGACTCTTCTGTCTTTATTGCTTTGTCTTACTAGTTAATTCGCTGGATACAAGGGTAGATAGTAGGTGACTAGTTTTAAGAAAGTAATGTGCACATATCATATGAACTTTTACATTCTGCATGGTTCAAAGGCATATAAATATATGCCAGGAGAAGCAAGCCTTTTAGGTGCCCTGGCATGGTATCAATGCTCTCACCCCAGACGAAACAATGTCACCACCAGGTCGTCTATGTATCTTTCCAGAGACATCTCATGACTGCTAATATGCTCTCCCAGGTGAGGTAATCTGGAAAAGCAAAGTGAGTCTTTGAGACCTGGACAAAGTTTGCTTTCATAGATGCAAGTTCATCCCTGTCCTGTAATTACAGGCATCCAAAGAGTAGCCTCAAGCAAGCTCATCCCAGATGGGTGGAGTAGGGCCTATCTTATGATGTCACCAAGTCACCTCATGAAAAAGTTACCTTTGTGTGGTCCCCCCCCCTTTTTTTTCTGGGAGCTACTTGCATTCTCACATCCAGAGCTTTCTGTCATTTCTCCCAGAGACGAAGGGTGACTTCACCAAGCACTTGAAAACAGGTGTAATAAAGTTAAAACACAAGCTCTGGGTAACGTCAACAAACAAATAGAATGATACTGAAGGGAAAAATAAGTGGAAATCCCTGTGCTTCATCAATAGGTCCCAGTAGGAGACAGCAGGCTCTTTGTATGATGAACACGAAAGATGCACGTTTGACCTCTCAGTGCAGTGAAACTGTTGGTAACACACTCCAGGCTCCCAAACAGGAAGCCACAAGACCTTGACTCTTTAAAAAGATTTATTTTATTCATTTTATGTATGTGAGTACACTGTGGCTGCTTTCAGACACACCAGAAGAGGGCATCAGATCATGCTATAGATGGTTGTGAGCCACCATGTGAATGCTGGGAATTGAACTCAGGATCTCTGGAAGAGGAGCCAGTGCTCTAAACCACTGAGCATCTCTCGAGCCCTGGTTCCTTGATGTTATACCTGGTCTTCTATTTCATCAAGGGCTGAACATTAAAATCTTCACTATGAGATGTCTTGAATGATTTTCTCACAGAGTCACGACAGATGTCATACAGCTGTAACTTCTTCTCATTCTCACATTAAAGGGAAGGATGGACTTTTTTCCCCTCCCTTTCGAATGACTACTAGGACCTTGGTTTTATTACCACCCAAATTTTCTTACCTGAGATGATTTCAGAAACTACTAAGTCATCACCATCACCACCATTATCTCTAACATTATCTCTAACATGTAAACACAACCCAAGTTTCAGTGAAAAAGCCTTGACTAAACTGCCTCAAAGCTGCTCTGCAACTGCTCCCAGACTCCAGCTGAAGAGACAAGTATGGGTGAAAAGTTGAGAAAGGAGATTTCATTAAATGCACTGTGATGATGAACAAATAACGAATCTGGTAATTCCCTCACTCATCTTCAGGGTGTCAACTTGAGCTCATTACTGTGGTTTTTTCGAGAATGCCTGAAATCCCAGCCCTTGGGAGGCTAAGGTAGGAAGAGTGCCCAGACAATATAGTGAGTTCCAGGCTAGCCAGGGCCATAGAGTGAGAATAAAAATAAATTAGTAAATAAACAGAGGAGAGATTTGGGTAGGAGCAAAAGATATGCATAACTTTGAGTCTGCAGATAGTCTGATAAATTTTAAATCTTTTAGTTTATGTCACACTTGAGGGGACAAATCTGGTTCTTACAAGATGATCTGCCTCAGGGTGTAGCATCTACATCATAGACAACTATCCTCATCCTGGAAATGACCTTTCCTGTCTGTGAAGTCTTACTCTTCCTAGAATCCATGGTTGACACCAGACTTAGGATATAATTCTATGTCTTCAGCTTTAAAAGCCAATGAGGTATGCTAAGATCCTGGTTGGGAGATTACCAGGCCTATGCACATAAATAATCAAGGGATCCCAAATAAAGGAGACAAATGTGAAGCAGAGACATCCATGCCAGGCTTTCTCTTGTTCCCAGTTTTCTTGTGGCTTCATCTTGTTGTAAAATCTCATGAGAGAGGGTAGTAGCTAAGCTTGAAGCTGGGCTTACCCCATCTAGCATAGGCCATTCAGATCTCTAGGTCACAGTAGCCATGCACTTAACCAGTTCTCCATATTTCTATGGAGAAGTTTCCAAATGAAGATTAGTGTTTTGATCAGTGAATTTCGAATAAGGAGATGTTGCTTCATAACATGTCTAGCGGTCGGTCATCCAGACCACTGAGGATCTAAACGACTGACTTCTCCAATAAAAAGGTACTCTGCCTGCAGACCAACACATTGGCAGCTTATAGCTATTCAAATTTTAATTCTTTTCTGAACTCCAGAATAAGGGAAATGTGAGGAGCATGAGAGGGGAAGGAGGCTCTCCTCACAGAGCCTCATCAGAGCCATCAACAGCTAACAATCAACAATGCGGACACATCAGCATTAGCTTTAAAGGATACAGAAATAAAGTTGATATTCTGTTCATAGACAGACGACTTATGTTATATGGGTATAAGAGCTGGCTGTATATGACCATGGCTCAGACCTCATTCCTTCCCCTAGACATTTCTTGAGAATCTCAGACAAGCTGTTAGCTTTTGTTAATTAAGAACATCCTCCTTTCCAGTATCCCATGGGCGAGACTTTTGTCTTCGTATTTGTAAACTGTCTTCGATGCCTCTCCAGAACCACTCAGTAACATTCTACCAAAATTTTACATATGACTATTGTCCAAACACAGTAACTTGACTCCTGAGAAGCCTGCACCTGAGCCCTAGGGTATATTTAAGTCTCTTCTGATCTTTTCCTCTCTTAACTCTGTGCTTAAGCCTATGTTAGGATTCCTTTAGTAAACCATAGATGTGGCCACTCCTGAAATTATTCTGCTCATCAAAGCCATGGATCCCAGTTTGTCCTGAGCTGTGGTCCCTAAAAGTCTAGGGGGAACTCCTTGGCTTGCTGAGGGAGGGAGTGGGACCCCAACCAGCATGCACTGCAGCTGGGATGCTAATTTTCTATAATTATTGGAACTAATATCCACTTCTCAGTGAGTGCATACCATGTGTGTTCTTTTGTTATTGGGTTACCTCACTCCGGATGATATTTTCTAGTTCCATCCATTTGCCTAAGAATCTCATGAATTCATTGTTTTTAATAGCTGAAGCTCCTTCCTTCCCCTCCTCTGCCCACTTTCTCTACCATTCCTTTCCTCCTGTTTCTCAGAAATTGCATCTTCAGAGATACAATGAGATGTCCTGTCTCTGTGTAGGTCTTCTCTCTTTCATCTTCCGTATCTTGCTTGCATCCCTTATGCATGCATTCCATTATAAATTTTGAGTGCCAGCTCACTGGGATTTTTGCCTTTGTTTACTTATTATATTGCTCATGTATTATAGAAGGGCCTTCTGGCTTTAGCATAACCTCAGCTGAAGACATACATCTTGGCTCTAGATCCATGTGTTGATGCTAGCCAATTCATGGCAATGTAGACCTCTGAGAATAAAGTAAATAAGAATACTGGAGAAAGAAGTGACAGACACAGGGCCCAGAAGAGGGCAGGAGCAGCTGTGCTCCAGCAATGGTTCCCTTTGTCTCTCTGTCTCATACTCTTGTGCAAATACCACCACGTAGTGATTGTCAATCTCATCTTGTCCCCCAGTTGTCTGATCTACCTGGACATTTTTAGTTCACTATCAAAATGTTCTCCTTCTTAACATGCTGAGGTCCTGGATGTAACCTTATCAGGTTAACACTGAGGTATGTTGTCATCTACTGGCCAACTTTTCTAGAGAAAAAAAATCTTAGCCTTAACAATAGGGTACGTCAATGAGAATCCCAGTTCCTTTCTTATTAGAAGGAGTAACACTTTGGGGATAAGATGACCTTTGGAGCCTTGGGCCAGGAAAAATTCATTATGAAAATAATTATTCATGCTACCTGAGATTTGCTTATTAGGACAATATGGAGAGAGAGAGAGAGAGAGAGAGAGAGAGAGAGAGAGAGAGAGAGAGAGAGAATCTTTAAAAACATGGTAATGAATAAAAGTGCTGTTAATATCATTACTGTTAATGATATTAATATCAGCTTTTAATACATTAATATCAAGTTTAGATGAGGAATTCACCATTCAATGTAATTATTTTATCTCCCAGCTATGAATGCTGACTCCCTAAAGCCATAAATTTGGGAAGAGGAAGCTCTTTGAACACAAAATCCATAGAAAAAGCAGAGCCACTCTACTGCTTCATGTGCAAAAGGAACAGATTACCCTGCAAGACTGGAAAAAGTAAAGGGTGTGATTGTCTGTCACCATAGCATTTGAGAGGCTGGACGGGAGGACAGCCAAGTCCAGATCACTGTGGGTCACAGAGTGAGACTGTCTCAAAGACAAACAAACAAGAAAAAAGAAAGAAAGGGGCAGACTGGCCACAGAGTTGCAAGGAAAGTTTTCATCTGAAGTGAGTTACCTATGTCAGGAGTCATGAGACACAGTGAAGGCACAATTAAGTGCAAATTTTTATTTGTAGATTTGAGACAATGAAATAGAACTTTCTCTAAGAGAAGTTAACGAACTAAGTTTTCTATCAGAGACGTCTCTGTGGTGTGGTGATCTGTGTGGAGCTGCTGTTGCATGCCATCCTCCAGCGCCGGTCTGTTTAAAAGGCGCAGTGGCTGGGTCTTAAATGGAAGCTTCTAGCTTCTTTTATGAGTAGAAAATGAGCTCATGTCCCTAGCATTTCCTCTCTTACTCTTTGTCTAAACGATTCTTTCAGACTGATATCTAGCCACACCAGTCCCTGAGCTCATCATACTTCTGTCTCAGGACTGCCCCACTTAGTAAACAAAATTCTTACAAAAGCATCTCTAGAATTCAGTCTGCAGTGACAAAAAAAATAGAAGTGGAGCTCTGCCATGAACAGGTTTACATGCAGTGCAAAGCCTGGGAAAGAAGGCACAGAAAATGGGGAGTCGTGGTTGTGTGTGCCCTGGGCTCTGCTCTCCGCCATGGTCAATAACCTCTCAAATGCCTGCATGTGCTTCTGGTAGATCAAGAGAAATGGAATAAAGTTCTTCTCAGTTAGCTCCAACAAGGAGTGTGTGTGAGTGTGTGTGTGTGTGTGTGTGTGTGTGTGTGTGTGTGTGTGTGTGTTCATAAAGGTGGTTCATGTGTAGTCTGGTGAGTGTGCACATATATGGAGGCCAGAGGAAAACCTACTTGTTGGTTGGTTTGTTGGTTTGTTGGGTTTTTGTCTTGAGAAATAGTCTTTCACTGGCCTGAAATCTACCAGGTATGCTAAACTAAGTTGGTTTGCCAGTCAACTTCAGGGATCTACCCGTGTCTCCTTCTCCCAAGCACTGGCTTGTGCCAGCATGCAGGACATTTTGTTTTGTTTGTTTCCTTTCATTTCTCATGAGTTCTGGCAATTAGAGTCAAGTTCTCCTGCTTTTGAGACAAGCAATTTGCTTGGACAGTCAATGGACAATACTGTTCACAGCAGTGAGTAGTGTACACTCACTCTTTTGATAACTTATAGAGTTTCAAGTCTTGAAGAAAATAGAGCTTTGTCCCTGTCTTAGGACTACATCTGGACCACTCAGGTGAGTGCTTCTGGGACCAGCTCAACAGCTTTTCTCAATAGATTCTTTTCACAATTTCTGTTTATTCCTGATGTCAAAAGCTCTTCCTGGATAGCTTGCTTGAATTTCACTATTGGGTTTTTAAATTATTTTCCTTTATCCCACCCTCAGCTTAGAGGCAGTGTAAGCTGGATAGATCATCCAAACGCTATCTTCTATCAAGCTGAGCCATGGTAAATGTGCTTGGACTGAAGTGTCTGTGGTTTTACGTTGCATTCCAGTGAGGTGATAGAACCTGATCTCCCGGTGGAATGTTCTCTTTCAGGTCTTGCACGCCTGTGAGATAAAGGCTGACCCGCTGGCAGAAAAACTGAGCACTTCTTGATAGTGGCCACAAGAGAGGGCATTGTTTCTCTTAGAGCTAGTCCCCTCCCATCCTATCACAACTCATGACGTGTGCTCTCTGAGTTTAGAAATCCTAAGTTAATTCTTCTAAAACGAAACCTGGGCCTGAGTAATTGTGCCTATAACACCTGATATTCCAGTAGTGCCTCGTGCTTAATAGCAACAAGGAGCACTGATATAGGGTGACTTTCCACAGTCAACAGCTCTGAGTCCATGAGGGTTCACCAGTCCTGAAGTGGAGGAATTTAAAAGAATCTGTCTATACTGAACAAGTGTGACACCTTTTTCTTTCCACGACTCCCTAAAATATACCAGATAACACCTATTTACATGGTATTTATATTGTATCGATACTATGAGAGATCAAGAGATTATTAAAAGTATATGCACACCAGTTATATGCAAGTATTCCATGAGGAATGAGTGTACCATGCATTTTTTTGATTCATGAAGAGTCTGAGAACCAATTCTTGCAGATGTGCTGAGGTGGCTACAATAAAATCATCTACTAGGACACTCTTCCTTCCAAAAGGCAATCTCTTCTTAGAGACATTAAACAGCAACTTTATAACAGCAATTATGTTATAAGAAAATGTGTTCCATATAATTATGCCATAAGCAAGGGTTAGGGACATAAACTTGGTTTATGTTTGTCTCAGAAAGAACAGACAAGATTTTAAAAAGTGCAAGCACTCAGAAACTCCTGAGAAAGACCTCTCTCTGTGTTCACTTTGACCTCTTCTTCGAGGCATAGCTATCCAGTGAGAGGTGTGGAAGGGAAAAATCATTGAGCCCTGAGATGGGCTTTCCCAGCCTCCTGCAGAACGGTCTGTCCAGGTCTGTGAATCAGTGTCAGAACTGGGCAGGGCGAGGTTCCCCTATCCTGCAGCCTGTGATTAGGAAAGCATCCATCTGTCAACAGAGGCTCTCAGCTGCTTTTCCAGCCGGCTTCCACCTCCCTGACTCACTCAGTGATGCCACATCTAATGTTTATGACCTAACGCCTGATCACCATGGAACTAGCACAAACTGGAGACTGTTGAGGAGCAAAACCCACAGAGAGACTCTGGGCACTGCAGGAAACGAGAAAAAAGACCCTCATTCATGGAGACCACAGGAGAAGACAGAACATCCCATCCCTCATGTGGACACTTCCACCGGTTGCTAAAACGGATCCTTGGACGCTTTTGAGCTTCTTGAAGAACCCAAATAAGGACGTAGGGTGACCAAGGACAAACAAACACTGTGGCGTTTAGAAATGAAGACCAAGGAATGGGAGGGAATGTGTATGCGGCTATTTAATAAAGTTTGGATCACAAATTCAGCTTCCTTTCTTTTCTGCCAGCATGTGGCAATGGATGAAAAGAGAAAGGGCAGCGAGTGCCAGGAGAAAGTTCTCCCCAAACTGAACCTTGGGAACAGCCCCGAAGGTGTATTCTCCAACTGGGATGGTTGGTACAATGGTAAGCCCACACCTCCTTGTGAAACGGAAGGCCAGTGGGAAGGATCAAGTACTTTTCAGTAAAGATCTTCACAGTTAATGCTGTGAGCAGCGGCAAACTTTGGCACAGACACACGAGCCAGATGAGGACCCCAGTGGCATCAGCAAGGTGAAGTGTGTCTGACTTCCTGGCCTGCCATCCCCAAACTAATCAGGAGGGGCTGCTCTCCAGCCCTAAAGAGCCTGTATGAACAGAGTCTCCTGGAGTGCTTGCGGCTTCCAAGTAATGGGAGGATCTTTTTATAACCGTTGTGGTTTCATGTAAAAGGAAGCTTAGAATCAGTGGGAAAGGGAGGGGAACTTTTTGAGCTGCAGACCATCTGAAAGGGGGGAAATCATAAATACCAGAGTGTCTGATTATTTGAACGTCTCTTGAAGTCGAATAGTGAACCTTCTTCATGTTTGGCTTCCCCGCACTTGGCTCCCTCTGACAACTTTGCAGGCATCAGGGTCTGTCTGGAATTCATTCCAAGTTGGAGGGATATTTTTTCCCTTGACATTTTGCAGCTGAGGCGGCCCCAAGGAGGAAGCTGAAGAGCGTAACATTACCAAATATGTCCTTTCTCCTGCTTGTATATTTTATTTCCACAGGAAAAGAAGGCAGATTCAGGCCAAGAAGGGCTGGCCAAGAAGAACCGGGCCATCGCAGGCAGCTTCTGGCAGATGAAGACATTGATCAGTCGCCATAGTTCTCAAGAAAGGAAGCTGTTGGTGCCCACCAGTAGAAATCTGCTTTGCTTCAAGACAAATTCTGACAATTTTTTTTTACATGTTATCCCTCTGTTTCAGAAAAATTACCTGTCCTTGTGTTGGTCTCCTGTTCTTAAAAGCACTTGAGTGGGATTTAAAGCCAGTGTGTATTCCTTTAACTAAGCCTGTGTATTCTCCAACTGGGAGGGTCAGTCTACAGTGAGGTTTCAGAAGCCTCATCTATGAAATGAAGATGCAGGTTGCCCAAGTCACGTTAAATTCCCAAGACTGGTAACTCTAGCCTTATTTGATCACGTGCTTTAATCCCTTAAATTTCAGCACTCTTCCCAATATTTATGTATGCATGATTCAGAATTACTACAACTTGACTCCGTCTTACAAAACATATAATGGAATATGCCTATACACATATGCACACAAAATCAACGTTTAATATAGATGATTTATAAGAAATGAAAGGGAAGATGCTAGGCTAGGGATATGGTTCAGTTGGTAGAACTTGCCTACTACACACAAAGCCTTGGGTTCCATCTGTGACACTGCATGAAACAGACACAGGAGTACACAACTGTAATTCTAACAGGAGGCAAAAGTATTACAATTTCAAGGTCATTCTGTATCTAATATAGAGTTTGAGGCCTGCATGGGCTCATATGAGATATCTAAAAAGTCATAAATATGTATTTTAATGCTTTTCTTTTTAAATATCAGTGGTTTGTATTGGTATTGTTGTTGCTGTTGGCATTATTAGTATTGTTGTTGGCACATGGCATTATTCTATTGTCCAGACTGGTCTAGACCTCAGGCTTGTCTCTAACCCTCCATCTTTCTGTCTCATCTTCTCCATTATTGCAATTACATGTGACACCCACCACAGTTTAGTATCTTATCTTTAAGCACAACATGTAGCAACTCACCTCTCTTAAGTTAGTTCTTATAAAAGTATCTTTTATTCACCTGATGCAATTGTAGTCCTGAGGCTTATGTCCATCTGCTAACCTAGGCCTTGTCTTGGAAACATCTAGCCTCCGTATAATTTTATCTAGGCCTAGAATGTTTTCAGCCTCTGAGATTTACTGCTGAATAAGCTCACCCTTTCTAGCTCTTTCTGAACTCTGGCTAGCTAGTCAACTCAGGTATTCTGTTTAAAATTTTCCACACTGACTGATTCAAAGTGACTTCTCTCAGCTTCTCACTGAATTGCTCTGCTTGACCTCATACTATCTTTGGCAATCTGTTCTAATCTTCTGGCTCCTCATTCTCTGGGTCACTTCACCTGTTTCTAGCTTGTTCTATCTCTGCAACCTGTCTCTTTACAACTGTCCCAGTAAATCTTCCCTCTCTCCCTTTCTCTCTCTGTGCTGCTCTCTCTATAGAAACCTCTCCTTTTCTCTCTTTTCTCATGAGAGTTGAGCATACCCTTCTGTCAAATCTTTCCCTGATTCGTCACTTTGTCTGCCACTCAGTTAGACATCACTTTCAAACACGATGCTTCTTTCTATAAGCTAACTTTACCTTCATTGTTTGGGATTAAATGTGGGTGCTAAGGGCGTGTCTGTATTCCAGCCAGGGTAACCATGTTGCTGGATTGAAATTCATCTTTAAAAGTCACTTCAGCTCTGCCTTGCTTTTTTCTTACCATGTGAGCGCTTCAAGTGTGTCCTCACATACGCCAAGCAAGTGCTGTGCTACTGAGCTACATCTGCAGCCCAGCTCTGTTTTCCCCTGTGAGTATAAGACATTAATCTAACCTAGCACACCTGCAAGTACTGAGAAGAAACGCACAAGAAAAGAGGTACATAATGTACACCCTACACTCACAGTTACATATGTAAAACTCAGTTTTAAAGGCATAACATCCTTGGCTAATCATTTGCTGTATAACTTTTAAAAGAGAATGGTTACAGAAAAACATTTTTTATATTCGTGTGTATGTTCATAAGTGTGAGTACATGCGTGTATGTGCTCATGTGTATATGCATATATTCATGCAGAAGCCAGAGATCAAAGTCTGCTGTCTTCCTTCATTACTCTCCATTTTGTTTCTAATGACAGGGTCTCTACTGAACCAAGGGCTCACAGATTGGGTAGACAAGAAGGTGAGTAAGCCCAAGATCCTTTTATCTCTGTCTCCCACACCTCCACCCAGAATAAGGATTATAGAAAAACTCCATTACATCTGACTCTTTTTAGAAGATTTATTTATTTATTTACTTATTTTATTATGGGTACACTGTACCTGTACAGATGGTTGTGAGCCTTCATGTGGTTGTTGGGAATTGAATTATTTTAGGACTCCTGCTCTCTCTGGTCAACCCTGCTCGCTCCAGTCAGCCCCGCTCCCTCCGGCCCAAAGATTTATTTATTTATTATTATTCCTAAGTAAAGTATAGCTGTCTTCAGACACACTAGAAGAACGTGTCTGATCCCATCACAGATGGTTGTGAGCCACCATGTGGTTGTTGGGATTTGAACTCATGACCTTCGGAAGAGCAGTTAGTGCTCTTACCCGCTGAGCCATCTCACCAGCTCCTACATCTGACTTATTAAATGTATTCTGGGTATCAGAAGTCAGGTTGTCCTCTGGCCTGCATAGAGAAAACTGACAAATGAACCATCTCTTCAGACCCAGGAAAAACTGAACTAAACTAAGTAACTGTTACCCTTAGAGACTATGATTGAAATTTTGTCTTGAGTCAGGAAACATTGTGGCTTAGCAAGGATTGAGGTAACAGGGTGACAGAGAGCTCCTTGGCCCACAGGGGGGGCAAAAGCTGTTCTTTGCTGGTAGCTGCAACCACGGAACAGAGCTCTAGAGCTACTAAATGTGATTTCTCAAGAGAATAGGGACACCATTTTAATATAAAGTTAAGTTAATTTTACAAATTTTTGACATACAAATATTAATGCCAGGTGTTGAGTCTAAGCAGATGGCACTGCTGGCCATGCCCAGGCTGTGGGCAGCCCCTGGATGGTCCCTGACCTGACACCCTACTGAGTTAGCAAGGGTCATTTGTGACAATATTGGCTCTTGGTATTCATTCTAGCTCTAGCAGGCTGATTATGTGTGTAATGTTTTCTTAGTTTTATGACTCAGCATCTATCTCAGCAGCCTGATAGGGAGCCTTCAAAGGACTCAAGAAGTGGTCCCTTGGGTAAATTTAATGAGGAAAAAATACGGTGGAATTCTTTTCCACAGCGTTCTTAATAACATAATTTTATGCTTTTCTGTCCCACACACCCTCTTTAATAAAGAAAATAGAATGTAAACAATCAACTTCCTCTGGTTAGTTTACCACGCCTGACCTGATTTGTAGTGGACAATGGTTCAAATAGCTAAGACAATCAGGTGGGCAACAATTTAATTAACTTGATAATAATAATCAAGCTCTGGGTAGATCTATTGATCACCATCTGGGAGAAGACATGAAAAAAATGAGAAATTTGATGTGGACCTGGTGGAAAAGCCTGAGAGTCAAGTCTCTGAAAGCAATCGTGTGGATTACCAATGGCCAAAGACATGAGAAAACAATCAACTCTGGGAGAAAAAAACTTAGAAATGAAAACCCAGCCAAGCTTGGGGAAACTTCAGTAAATGGAAAGGTCTACCCATTGACAAAGATAATCACGATACATAAAGATTTAACATTTAAGAGTTAGAAAACCAAGGACTGCATATGACAGCCCAAGAGAAAGAGGAAGCAGGGCCCTTGATCTTGACCTTCCCAACCTCTGAACTACAAAACCAACTTTCATCATTTATCAGTCACCTACTCTGAGATGCCCTGTTATAGCGCCCAAATGAGTAGAGACCAATATATTACAATGAGTCCAGATTTTATTGTAGACAGGGTTTCATGCCACATAGCCCAAAATGACCTTGAACTTCTGAGCCACCTGCTCCTTCCTCCTAAGTGTGGGGATTTCTGGCTTTGTCTCTGTAATGCTCTCCATTGACTGAGCCGATTCTCCAGCCCATCAGTGCACCTGTGAAGTGACAGCGAGCACCTTTGTTAAACTTCATTTAAGCATATACAGTGGAGTTTTTTTATTTTTTGTACTTTTAAGAGATTTTGTTGATTTTTATTTTACATGTATGAGTGTTTTGCTTGAGTAGATAAAAGCACACCATATGTGTGCAGTGCCCACCTCAGGCTCCACAGGCTAGAAGAAGGTATCTGATCCCCTGAAACTGGAGTTACAGATGTTTGTGAGCTACCATGTGGGTGTTGAGAACTGAACCTGGGTCTTTTGAAAGAGTGGCAAGTGCTTTAACCACTGAGCTACCTCTCCAGCCCTAGAATGAGGTTCTTAAGACAAAGAGTTTTAAGAAATAATAAAAAAGTAAATGATACTGAGGCTGAGAGATGCAATCTCTGTTACACAGAGGATGATGTCTTAGACATTCTAGTCTGGGTTTTAAACACTTAAGGAAGAGTTATGCCTTATTATCTCTTGATGATGCTAACTTCTGCCAATGTTTTCCTAAAACATAACTCATTTTAAGCTATTTTCATAAATGATGGATATTATGAGTGAGAGGCATGTTAAATCCATCAAAGGTCTTACTTCATCATTTTAATAACACTATGTCTCATGCAACGTGTTTATGAAAACTAGGGGAGATTTAAAAGCCAAATGTTACAGTTTTCCCTCAGTATTTAGATATCATTATCCAAGTGATTTATTCTAAATCTCCTAAGGATATTAGGAATGAACAAAGAGTACATAGAAGCAATATCTCCAAGTGATGGCTTAAGGGCCAGGCTGATTAAGTTTATACAGAAAGCACTCTCTGAATTCTTGACTTGTTCTTAGAAAAAGGGACATAAGTCTCATTCTCGAGACTAGCTGAGAGATAACTGAGGGCGGGGGCAGGGGGGGGGGGATGAGAAACAGGGTAGCATCAAAGCGTGTTGTATATGTCTGCGGGCATGTCAGGGAACCCGGATAGAAAACCTTAGTGGAGAGGCCACAGTTTATCCCCTGGACCACTCCTTCCCAGACACAATGATTTCATGTGTAAAAGAAGGAAAAGAACAAGGCAGAAATTCACAACCCTGGCTCTTGGACTCTCCCCAACGGGAAGTACTATCTCTGTCATTTCCTTTAGAGACAATCTGCCAATTCCTTCCCTACTCCAGAGTTTCCAAGTGTAGTAAATGGCTTTTATTCAGGAAAATATTCTAGGTAGAAATACCAGCACTCAACACAGGTATAACATATTTTTCCTCTTTCATTTAGTTTCTTTATGATGTAAATTCCTTATAAATGTATATGCTTAATGTATATATTTATAAGTCATATGTACACAAATGAGTACAGACTTATTTCACATTTTAGTATACTCAAATGCAATTTAGAAAACAATAAAATAACATTCCATGAGATTCTGCCAAGTGACTGAGTGAGTACTAAATACATCTTATGGTAAAGAGTAGCCATTAACATCTGTGCATTTGTCTTTAACCCTTTGCTTCCAAGACTGGGCATTTTATTTATTCTGCACAGTACAAAAAAACATTGTAAGAGGCAGAACACAGAAATGACTGAGTTTTCCAGGAAACAAGTTTTCAGAAAGGAAACTACACACCACCAGAACACAAGGCATCCGGCAGTGTGAGAAGACTGCTGAAATTAAGTCTTGGTGAGCCAAGTTTCTCAATCCTGTTCACTTGGACAGCCCTGCAGTGAGTAGAGGGATGGGCCTGGGCCTTAGGACTGCACAGATCAACAACAAAAGTGAACTCTGAATCCATTGTCACATATGTCTTATTCTGTACGTTATAAATCATCCCTAGCCCTCTATAAAAGAATGCATGTATAATTTTCTTGCCTTTATATACATATTTTCAAAATAGAAAAATATACACACACATATAAATCTATAGGTTCTATAGGAATGAATACCAGCAAACTACACAGACAGGTGCAATTGTTTTTATAATATCTGGATGCTCTGTTGAAAGAAAGAACATACTATTTGGGTGGCTAACAATGAAAGAGGCAGCTAGAATTAAGAGGAATATGATTTTGTTAAAACATGCAGAATAGTGACACTTCACTGGTTTTAGGTGACAGTTCTGAAATCCCAAGCTCAAAGGAGGAGTAAGAAAACTTCTCTCTTAAGCAAGAAGTGTGCTGGATGCTGAGGAGAAACATTGTCTTCTTATGGAAGAGTGACTTGTATTTATATTCTATGACAACAAGAATCTGAAGCTACTTGATACATTGTTTTCCCTTCCCTAAGGCTTCTGCTATTCAAATCCTGTCTCTGCTCCAAAGGAGTTTGTCTTTTCAACATCACCAATGACATAAACATGATTGCTTTTTTCTAGGACACAGGGCATAGGACATGCATTGCCCTGAAGCATGGACAATGTAAGTCATAAGTGTAAAGTCTAGGGTTACAGGCTGTGTTCACAGTGAATAATGACCACATAGGGAGGGAACCAGCATATTCTTCCCTTTGATCATTTGCCATGCATTTTTTATCTACCCAGTCAATGGCTGCTACTATTTTCCATGTGAAGTCAGTTCTAAGTCTATGCTATTTCTCAAGTGTTGTGATTAATGTCCAAAATCCAAAAAGCTGAAGGCATAACCAGCTTCTATAGAAAAAAAATGTTCTTACTATGTTCAGCAGACTGAGAAATCTTACACAATTCTATACTCAATGGTGTTCTGTCAAGATAGGCATAGACACATGAGAATACAGCTGTAGGTTTGCTTACAGACACTGGATTAATTGGCTGTCTACATTTATATTAAGAATAATTCATTTAGTGAATCCTTCTGGTTTCCATCTGAGCCCGGAGCTAATCCTATGCCACAGTGCTCCATACGCAAATACCACCAGGAGAGAGCCGGTTTCCCAAGATTGCCAATGCACCTGTGAGCACAGGTAAGACCACCACTTCTGCTCAAATTCTTGGCACAGAAGGGACCCACCCAGAGCCATTAGGACACAGGAACAAAGGAAGAGCCAGGAACAGGATCCTTCCAGTTTCCACCTGACCCTGTGCCATAGCTCTCCATATTCAAATTCCCCCCAGAGAGAATTGGTCTTCAAGGAGTACTGACACACAGGCTTGCAGGAGGTACAAACCACAGTCAGAAACAGCAAGACAAGTTAACACCAGAGATAACCAGATGGCTAGAGGCAAGGGCAAGAACATAAGCAACAAAAACCAAGGTTACTTCACATCATCAGAAACTAGTTCTTTTAGCACAGCAAGCCCTGGATACCCCGAGACACCAGAAAGCATGACTCTCATTTAAAAATCACATCTCATGGTGATGATAGAGGACTTTAAGAAGGACATGAATAGCTCCCTTAACGAAATACAAGAGAACACAGATAAACAGGTAGAAGACCTTAAAGCGGGAACACAAAAATCCTTTAAAGAATTACAGGAAAACACAACCAAACAGCGAAGGAGTTGAACAAAACCATCCAGGATCTAAAAATGGAAATAAAAACAATAAAGAAATCACAAAGGAAGACAACCCTACAGATAGAAAACCTAGGAAAGAGATCAGGAGTCACAGATGCTAGCATCAGCAACAGAATACAAAAGATAGAAGAGAGAATCTCAGGGGCAGAAAATGCCATAGAAAACATTGACATAACATTCAAAGAAAATGCATAAAGCTCCTAACCCAAAACATCTGGGATATCCAGGACACAATGAGAAAAACCAAACCTAAGGATAATAGATATAGAAGAGATTTAAGATTCCCAACATAAAGGGCCAGTAAATATGTTCAACAAAATTATAAAAGAAAACTTCCCTAACCTAAAGAAAGAGATGCCCATGAACATACAAGAAACCTACAAAACTCCAAATAGTTTGAACCAGAAAAGAAATTCCTCCTGTCACATAATAATCACCAAAAGCACAAATCAAAGGAAGAATATTAAAAACAGTAAGGGAGAAAGGTCAAATAACATATAAAGGCAGACCTATCAGAATTACACCAGACTTCTCACCAGAGACTATGAAGATCCTAGGCAGATGTCATACAAACCGAAAGAGAGCACAGATGCCAGCCCAGGCTATTAAACGCAGCAAAACTCTCAATTAACATAGAGAAGCCAAGATATTCCATGAGAAAACCAAATTTACACAATATCTTTTCACAAAGCCAGTCCTACAAAGGATAGTTGATGGAAAACTCCAACAAAAGGAGGGAAGCTATACCCTTAAAAAAATCAAGAAAGTAATCTTCTTTCAACAAACCCAAAAGAAGATAAAGTTGCAAAGCTTCTAAAAAGCAAAGGACACTGTCAATAGGATAAAATGGCAATCAATAGATTGGGAAAAGATCTTTACCAATCCTACATCTGATAGAGGGCTAATAGCCAATATATACAAAGAATTCAAGAAGTTAGACTGTAGAAAACTAAACAACCCTATTAAGAAATGGGGAACAGAGCTAAACAGAGAATTCTCAACTGAGCAAACTCGAATGACCAAGAAGCACCTAAAGAAATGTTCAACATCCTTAGTCATCAGCGAAATGCAAAACCCTGAGATTCCACCTCACACCAGTCTAAGATCAAAAACTCAGGTGACAGAAGATGCTGGCAAGGATGTGGAGAAAGAGGTACATTCCTTCATTGCTGGTGGGATTACAAACTGGTACAACCACTCTGGAAATCAGTCTGGCAGTTCTTCAGAAAATTGAACATAGTACTACCTGAGGACCCAGCAATACTACTCCTGGGCATATACCCAGAAGATGCTCCAACATGAAATAAGGACACATGCTCCACTATGTTCATAGCAGCCATATTTATAATAACAAGAAGCTGGAAACAATCCAGATGTCCCTCAACAGAGGAATGGATACAGAAAATGTGGTACATTTACACAATGGAGTACTACTTAGCTATTAAAAAACAAAGACTTCATGGAATTCTTAGGCAAATGGATGGAACTTGAAAATATTATCCTGAGTGAGGTAACTCAGTCACAAAAGAACACACAGTAAGCACTCACTGATAAGTGGATATTAGCCCAAAAGTTTGTAATATCTAAGATTCAATTCACAGACCATATGAAGCGCAAGAAGGAAGACCAAAGTGTGGATGCTTCAGTGCTTCTTAGAAGTGTGAACAAAATACTCACGGGAAGAATTATAAAAAACAAAGTGTGGATCAGAGTCTGAAGGAAAGGCCATCCAGAGACTACCCCACTTGGGCATCCATCCCATATACAACCACCAAACCCGAACCTCATTGTGGATACCAGGAAGTGCTTGCTGACAGGAGCCTGATATAGCCTGATATAGCTGTCTCCTGAGAGGCTTTGCCAAAACCTGACAAGTACAGAGGAGGATGCTCGAAGCCAGCAATTGGACTGAGCACAGGGTCCCTAATGGAGGAACTGTAGAAGGGAGTGAAGGAGCTGAGGAGGTTTTCAGCCTCATCAGGGGAGCAACAGTATCAACAGGCCAGATCCTCAGAGCTCCTCGGGACTGGACCACCAGCCAAAGAGTATACATGGAGGGACCCATGGCTGTAGGCTGCATATGTGGCAGAGGATGGCTTTGTTGGACATCAGTAGGAGGAGTGGCCATTGGGCCTGAGGGTGTTTGATACCCCAGGGTAGGGAAATGCCAGGGTAGGAAGATGGGAGTTGTGGAGAAGTGCTCTCAGTTAGGGAGGGAGAGGGGGTAATGGGATAGGGCATTTCCAAAGGGGAGACCTGGAAAGGGGAAAACATTTGAAATGTAAATAAATAAAATATCCAATTTACGAAAAATAAAAGAGAGAGAGAAAGAAAGAAACAACAACAACAAAAGAAAGAATTCATTAACAACAGCAAAGTCCTCCACCATTATTTTTTTTTCTTTCCATTAGGTATGCTCAAGGCTGTGGCAGAGGAAATTTTCTGCAGTGTTTTGTTTCATTTTCTTATGAGAATTACTGATCCAATTGAATGTGGCACCTCCTTGGTTTTAACCCCTGTGCTCTTGCTCTAGTCATCTCTGTCCTTTCACCCCCAGAAACATCCTGCCACCACTGGTTTACTTCAGTTTAATTACAAACATTTTCATTTTCTGATCCATCAAGAAGTCTAGTCTTCGCTAAGCATGCACTGCTCACTCCAGACACATAACACTTAACAGGCACTGAACAATGGGGGCCTGTTCTCTCCTGTGAAGCTTCCAGAAACAGGCTTTAGGGAGCTGCCATGTGTTTATCTTTCTTAACACTCCAACAGGCACCCCTCCATGACTCACACACACAGAAAGCCAGGGGCCTTGAGTGGTTGTTTTTTTCTCTGCAGCTGGACAACCCTGCGCATGGCTCTCAGCAAGGGAGACAAGCTTTGGGGAGGTGCTCATGTAGTCCTGTAGATCAAACACAAACAAACCCTCAGGAGCTTGCAGTTTCCCCACATCCTTTAAGCAAGTTTAGAATTGACAAGAAAATCAGCTCAGCAAGCCATCTTTACTTCTTCTCACTTAGGTACAAATGAGAGAGGACAGTGGTGACCTTAAATGGCACAAATACAAAGAAGCTTGAGGTCATTTCCAAGAGTGTAGAATCAGTACTTATCCTGGAGAAGTGACTCTCTATGTCTATTTAACATAAGACTGCTGAAGACGTCGCTACATCCTCTTGCCCTGCTTGCTTTGGAGGATGAAACATGATGAATTTCCGGTGAGCTCTGAGGGTGGCCCAGCTGGTAGCTGCCCTGGCATCTGGTTGTTCTCCCCAGTCTTGTAGAGTTTTAACTTATGAGTTAATATTCAGAAGCAAGCACAAAGGGCCTGGTGTAAAAAGACTGAGGTCCTTCCCTCAGAACACTATTTTTTATCTTCAGATGTCTCTGCCTGCCTGAACCCTAGGCTCTAGCTCTTCTACTCTGCAAGACTACAGGGAGCCTATTGGTGTTCTTGCTCTCCGTGCATGGTGTTTAAGTGCCTTTATGTATCAAGCAAGGACATTCACTGGGCTCACATAAATAAATGCCCTCCTTTTGTACAACATAGATATGACTATTATTATTTCTGTAAGCCTCCATCTAGATTTCTAGCAGTATTGTGTGACTCTATTTCTGGGCAGTCATGAATAAATATCTACTCATCCCAGATAGGGAACAAAAGACTAAGTACAGCTACCACTAAATCCTTGATAAAGTATTAAGCTTGACTAGGTTATATACAGGATTAGTATACATACAGTATTGGTGAAGGGTTCCTTATAGGAGCAGAAATGACTCAAAGACAGGGAATCAACAGAAATACACCCAGAATCAGTGACAGACAACCCAAGAAAGCTAGAAACCTAGGGCACGCTGCCCAACTTGTAGGCTTCTCAACAGGCTGGAGAAAGTCCTTTCCAGGGAAATTAGTAAGTCTGAGCCATTATCAGGCAGCTCAGTCGATTGCTGCTTCCCTAGGCAGAGTTTTACAATTTATTTATAGCTAGGGAGGAGAGTCTAGCATAACTACTCAGTTTCAGGAACTTCCTGAGCTTATGGAGTTTTGCTGAACTGTGGGAAATTTCCAACTCCCCTTAGAACAATCCTGTGTTTAAGAAGCTTTACCCAAAGGCAGAAGGTTTTAGTGTTGGAGGAAATGCTGTACAAGATATACTTACAGTGCAAAGGCAAAGGAGCTGAAAGGTTTTTGTACTTCAACCTGACTTAGCAGCAGGCTCCCTCATAATAGTTTAGAGTCAACAGATTCCCACTGCTACAAACCCCTAGTTTTAAAAGTGCAGTTGTATTTAGAGTTTTTTGTAATCGCACTACTATTGTGACCCTCATGCCTGAGCTTCCTTGAATGCTGGGATTACAGGTATGTATGTATGAGTGTGTGTGTTTTGTACGTGTGTGTGTGTGTGTGTGTGTGTGTGTGTGTGTGTGTGTGTGTGTCGGAGTATAACATTCAGGAGTCAGTTTTCGCCTCCCAACATATAGATGCTAGGAAATGAACTCAGGTTAGGCTTGTCAGCAAGCACCTTTACCCACTGTGCCATCCTTCAGCCCAAATGTTTACTGACGTGCTTGCTTACTTTCTTACTTATTTATATTAAATAGGTACTTTCTCAGTAGCCCAGACTAGCCCCAAACTAATAATTCTCCTGCCTCTGCCTTCCTTTTGGTTGGATTACAGGCTTAGGCTACCATACCAGAGTTAGTAACATTTAAAAACATCACTTTTTTTGTTTGTGTTCTTTAAAGAGTTCTCATTTAAATATAACATTTCTAATAGTTACCAAGATGAGTGAAGGTCGTGCATTTATTTTTACTACATATACAGCTAACTTGCATATTTTACACAAAATGTTGAAGCTATATTAATTTCTCAAAAGGAATGGACAATATGTAATTATCACTTCAATTCTGTATGAACAAAACTGTGTTAGAATAAATCTATCATAATATTAACCTAAGAACATAATGCAAGTATATTAGAGGCTAGTTAATATTCTATTTGTATGTCTAATTTGTGAGCGTGAGTACATCAAAAATATGATGTGTGTGCAAATTACCGAGTCACAATTTGGGATTCACAGTACAATCCTGTGGCTTAGCAGATACGTTGAAGTTTGCAAAGACTGAGACCAGCAAGTCTTTTTCTACACATCTGAAGTAGACCTAGGCAATTATACACCTGTCTTCAAGGTTCAGCAAGGATATTCCTACTTCATGAACAACTGTTCTTCACAAGAAAGGAAGAAAAACAACACTGCCTACTTCAGAGAGGGACAACCCTTCACGAACATTCAGGAAAAACAAGATGGCTACAATGTGACAGTCTGTTTGATCCTCTCTCACACACAGGATAAGAGCATCCCCTTAATGGATTCTCCTTCTCAGGTTCTAGGCGCTCCTAGAGTAAATTACTTTTCATAGTAAATTACTCTTCAGAATTCTCTGTGTTTTGCATTGTTACAGACTGTTTCAATTTTGGATTTAACAATTCTCTTCCTCCACCACGTTTCTTGTTTGTAGGGACTAAGATTCCGAGGCTCTTTGGATACCTGATAAGAGTGTTAATAAGATACAAAGAAACAAAATTCTTTTTGTCTAACAGAACAAGTACAAACAACTACACTTCCAAAGTATTTAAAAATATATGTATATATTTTCAGAGGTATGAAGTTTTCTTAGATAAAGCCTTCTCGTTTTCTTCATATTAATTTCTGAAACAGTGGCTAAACTATCTCAAAAGGCTTCCCAAGAATGTTATCTTTTCCTCTCACCTGGAGTATTCATTCCCAATTAAAACCTCCCTTGGAGTTGTTGGTCAGGGGAGTCTGACAATTCCCCGAACACTATATATAGTCTATTGTACGGACCTTTCGTTGCCTAGCTGAGGTTGAAGGCAAGTGCATTTTGCTGAAGACATCACATCCTTTGGACAGTCAGCAATCCTACTCAGCTGTGATGCCTAAGAAGCACAATGATGACCTGAATGGTAAGTAAGATCCCCCTGAAGTATAGTGGTGCCACTTACATCTTGACGGTAGTCAACAGTTGTCTAATTGGAGTCAAGGCCCACTAACAGGCAGGAAATCATGCATCATACAATAAACAGAGCCTACGACACGTAGCTAGTAACATTGTGGATCTTACTGAAGCTACTATTGCCATTTCCCTAAACCAATGTAATATAGCATAACTGGAGTCTAACCTAACTCCAGTATAACCTGATTGCTGTCTAAATACTTGCCCCCACCTCCACAGATTAAGTGGAGCCTTTATTCACCTTTATTCACCAGCTTTCTTACTTTTTGTAGCAGGAGACAATTATAGAAAGGCATAACTAATCGAAATTCAGAGAACACCAAACTGTGAAATGTGCAGCTCCAGCAGAAGCATGTCAGCACCGAAGTCTCAGGAACTGTGGAAGAGAGAGCCAGAGGCGTAGGGAGCCTGCTGTGAGGTGACATGGGGGCTACACTGATGAAATCACAGCAACACAGCTGCCCAAACAAGATCGGAATGATGCTCACATAGATTGACAATGAAAGGTCAGTGGGAGAAGTCTCATAGGGTACCAGCCGTAAATGAACAGCTATGAGCTGTTATGAGCAACTAACAGCCACCGAGAGAGGGACAATTAGTCTTCCCCAAGGATGAAGCTTCCCCCACTGGCTATCCCATACCAAGCACTCAGCCCTGGCAACACTCCTGCAGGTGAAAATGAACACATTCAGTAGGGCACATCTATATATTTATTTGTTTATATGCACATATAACAACAACAACTGAAGAAGAGATCACGCATTGATTTGAAAGGGGTCATGGAAGAGACAGAATAGAGTTAAGGAGGAAATGATGTAATTATATTTTAATTGATTAATAATTTAAAACTGACAAGGTTTATTTTATAAAAGTCCCCTCTGCCTAACTATAATCCATTCATTAAAACAACCATGTGTTAATTTTCCACTTAGCCTACATGTGTTTCTTAAAGCTTCTCTGCTTTAGTTTATGTGCACTGAAAGTAAGACCTCTGCAAAGGAAACACCTCTCAATGAATAGCGCTTTTCCCTTTTATCTGTGTTCTGAGGCCTCCCCATAGATCCTTTGGTGTTATCAAAACCAATGAACATTTCACCACACTCTGATGTTTTATCAGATCATATCAACTCGTTTCCTGAAGCTTAAAGAAGCACTTCCATCCATCATCATTGGGAAGTCCTCAGGAACTCGCCAATTCTCTCTCCCCACCTGCATCACCCCAGGCAGAAGGGCTGAAGCGGTGCACTCTAACATCACATGGTAACACAGCTTCATCTGTCAACTCTTGGCTTCAGCATCCTGGGGAATTCTGATGTGGGGAAACATTTCAAAGCAATTGTCTTACCCTTTGGATAAAACCCAGTGCTAGCTGTTTTCAAGATAAGAAAATAAAGTTTCCCATTGGGTCTGTTAGCATATTGTCATTAAACATTTATTTTTTATTCAGTGAAGAGTTTTGGCTGGATCCTGATTATATAAATATTAGTTATATGAATTAGAGAGTTCCTCATCTCATGTATACCTATCTCACAAGCTGAGACATGGTGAAGATAGTTGCCTAGGCTGGGATATTATATGATCGTAGAGTCTTCTATCCCAGGCACTGGGTTGATCATGATGCTAAGGGAACTTAGAAGGAAGACAACTAGAGCTTTGGAGGTGCCTCTCTGAGTAAATAGCACATGTTAGTACAGCGATGAGCATGGAGTGAGGGCATTTGGGTAAGGAAGAGTATACTGAAAGCTAAAGGGATGTCGTTGTATGAAATGACATGGAAACATCAGTACCTACATGCAATTTGCCATTATCAGTGCCTACAATGCCAAGACTAGAGAACTGGTGGTAAAGTTGGAGTTCTTTGAAGGAGAAAGTTTCATGGAAAGAATTGGTTAGTACCAAGTCCTGTGAGATCCCCTGGCTGAAAGGACTTTGTCATTCTTCTCTAGAAAAGTGCCATAAACTCATTAGGCTAATTTTTAACTAGTATAGAATTTGGGCAAGAGATTTCTACCTTGTGTGGGTAAATAAAAGAGGTTTGACTTATGATGTGGAAACAAAGCAGAAGTCTAGCTTGATTGAAGACTGGGTTGTTTTCAGAGCTACAACACAGACACATATTTTAACATAGCAAATTTGCAGTGTTAACTAAACTATGTGTTGTGGATATCCAGTGTGTCTGAGGTTATGGCCTCTACCATGATTAACTTGAAAATGAGAACAATTTTATGAACTTAAATCTGACTTCTTGCTCACTTCAGTTCCATGTGTCTTTCTTAGATTCTGACTTTTAAGGCCAAAGCATCCCATGATGCTTTGGGTGAGGAGAGACAGAAAAGCATTGCTTTCCACTGCTTGTATTTCACTAATCCCTCTCTCTCTCGCTCCATGGGTCTGGAGTGAGGTCTGTTCTCCACTGTGCACTGCATACAAACTATTCCCAGTTGACCACATCCGCTGGCCAAACCTCACTTACCAGTCCCAAGGAATGTACAAACTCAGGTTCCAGAACACTGCCCGACTGATCAGTCTGGCTGTCTAAATTGGGAACTAATTAAATGTTTTTAACTTTGGCAGCCTTCTCTAGAAAAGTCTCTCCTCATTTAAGCAGGACAGGCAGCCATTCTGAAGCAAACATGCCAATGAAATCCTTTGGGGGTGGGAGGCACCCAGTCAGACAACAAGAAACAATTGCTTTTTTACATGGCTGTGGTCTGTTACTTTCTCTGTGAGTATACACAGACTGATACAGGATATGTGTATACCCATATGCAAATAGATATAACCACACAGAAAGAATTAGATTACATTTCTTTGATGTAAAGTAATCAAAAGTATTTTTTCCTTCTATTTAAGGTTTCAATTCAATCCACCAACATTGATAAAATACTGTATTTCTAGGCTACATGTTTCAAGTGGTACATAACGCATTCTGGATGCCATTTAGATGTGGGAAGAGTAGGAAGCTAAGGTGGTCAGTTCATTTCTACTCAAAAGTATACTAATCACAGAGGCCTGTGATCCAATTGCTTCAGAGTCTGAGGCTGGAAGGAGGAGGGTGAGTGTCAGCCTGGGCTCTATAGCAAGACTCTATCTAAACCAAACCAACAAACAAACACCTTATCTGATGATATGAGAGGTCTGGAGTCAGGCAGATTGGCTCCATGATTAAGAATCCTTGCTGCTATTCCAGAGGATCCAGTTCAATCTTCAGCACCCATACTGGGCAGCTCACAAGCCCCTGTAACTTCCTGCTCCTGGAACTCCCTGTTCTGACATCCACAGGCAGCTGTACTCCTGACCATACACCCACACAGATACACAAGCATAAATATTAAAACTTGGAGCACTGTTTAAAGATTCTCCTCTGCATACAGAAATATTCAAAGCAACAAAGCCCCAATGGTCGTCTAAGGAAACTTACCGCTTGTACCAACAGCCTATGAAACTTAGATTGGGTTTTGTGGAACTACGACCAAAATCCTATGAGAAGACTAAAAAAGAGGAAATTGCTTCCAAAGGAGATGACTTCACCTGGACTTCTGCAGGTCTTTGAAAGCCCAGGGATGTTTAGCATAAAAATCTATGTCACTGATCATTGAATACTGGATTTTCCCTGGATCCTGTCATTGAAGAGTGGCAACATCAGCTTCTTCAAACCTTCTAAGGGGGACAGGAAGTGAACTGGCCTAAGGGGCAGTTGGATTTAGGTTGGCTCGTGCACAGTGATTCAAGAAACCCTACCAGAAGCAGTGAGGTGAAGGAAGTTGCTGAGTTTCAACTTCAGGAAAAGACTCGCTTACCCGCCAGAGTCACCACCGAGCTCCAAGCATCACTTAGGATGACAGATCTACACCAAGGACTTGAAACCAGACTCTGGGCTTGTTTAGAGTCACCAGTGTGGCCTGGGCTCTCTCCTTCTGTGCTGGCATTAATTGTAAGCTATTGTCCCTTTCACTAAAAGCAGAACTTGAGACACTGAGGTACAGCTTGAGCCAGTGTTTCATTAGCTTCTCAGGAATGTTTACTGAGGTGTGGTGTTTTGAAAAGCCTTTAATAAATAGTACGCCATGTTCTCCGAACCTTTATTTTTCTAAATGTGTGGGGAGGACACTGTTTTTTGCTCCTTTGCCAGCATTCCAGAACATTCCTACTGCTGGGAATTCAGTGCCATTCTCTGAAAGTAGACACTGTGACCAGAGCTTTGTACTGTAATAATATATTCACATTTTTCAAAATAAGAAAGACCTGACTTCGTAGACAATCCCAGATAAAGAACCATCAAGGTGTAAAGCAGAAATCTTTTCCCAACGTGAATGGGAAGAATCACAATTCCTGTTTGCTTTCAGTGTGTTATGAGACAACAAATGGTAAATAGATCTTTCTTTAATATCTTTTTCATGCCATTTTGATCCATTCTGGAAATAATTATCAAATGACTCAGACCAAAAGCACTGTATGAGAGCCACATCTTGGCTAAATGATGTAAATATCTGTTTCCCGTATCTGGACATAGGACTCTTTCTAATTTACCAGTGTGGGGCAATATCCACAGAACCTGTCTCTGCTTGCAGAGTGTCTTTACTGGCTGCCTTTTTTTTTTTTTTTCTTTTCTCATGCCTGGGAAAATGTGGAGGAGATTTGCATCCAGTAGAGAAGTAAACTAGTGGGACCGGCTGGTGAAGGAAAACCATTATTTTTGTCTTTCAGCTTAGAAATAGAGGTTTACCAAGAACGCACACAGAAGACATTTTCCACCTAGTCAGAGACCAGTTTTAGACTTCACCAAAACACTTGCCAACCATGAAGGATGTGACCAATTCCCAACTCCGTGAACTGAAGGTGCCCTGTTTTAGGATGGATTTGTTTGGGTTTCTTTTTATTTGTAGTATTATTTCTTTTCAAAGTAGACTGCAATTACTTGATGTGTCATTTCCCAGAGCGCACCATCATGGAACATGCCATTTACTGTACAGCATCGGTTAGAGCATCACTGTGCCACAAATTGCTTTGGAAACTAAATGCTGGGCCTTGGTATTTTACAGGAGTGATATGAAGGAAAGTGAACAATGAACAATAAACTATAGAAAATGCCTCTGAAGATGAAGGTCTTAGCTTTAACCTTGAAATAGCAGAAAGTAAAGGAGTTATCTATGAAGAAATATCATGGAACATTTTTTTTCCAAAATTGAGGTGTTACAATAGAGATAGAAAATTTAGGAAAGTGGTTGGGGACACACATTAAATCTTGTATTGGTTAGAAAGGCAATTCATTTTAAATGTCTCCGATTTTAAGGCGTGTAAAAATGCACACTTAAAGTATTATCAAGGCCTTCTTATGCATTAGTCATTAAAGTAGAGTGACTATGAACTCTGAGGCTATTTAAGGTCTATAAAAAATATTGAAATGTGTGGGGAGGAATAGTGCCTCCAAACTACAGAATAAAGGTTCAAAGTGGAAATCAGTACATGATTAATTAAAAAATGTTAGGAAAATAACATATGATCAACTAATCAATAGCAACTCGACTCTCACAATTTTGACATATAATGTATTTGATGTGGGTTAAGGGTAGATTTTAATGTATAGATTATACATGTTGTGTGGCAAAAACTTAAGAGTAGAGGGTCCTGAGAACTGCCCTTAATAAGGTCAATAGCATCAATACAGAAATCTGTGCTTTCCTAGAGTCATTGGAAATTAGACAATAGAAAGGTAAGAATCCGAAAGGGCAGTAATAAACAGCAAAGCAGTGGGCTTGGGAAATTACCGCATCTCCCAAGAACAAGCAATGCTGGCTGAAACCAATACCGTTCTTCTAGATTAGGACCTACTATATAATAATGTCTCTTTGTTTTTTGTTTTTTTAACAACAATTTTATTTGTTGACACGCAGGTGTATTTTAGCATAGGTAAATATGCTAATAGCATCTCAATCAGGATCTGGTTATGCCCCTGTGGATACTTTCTTGACGATTGACATCATTGGTCAGGCTATTGGGTGTTGAGGCAATGGGGTGAATTTTAAAGGTAAATGAAGACCTGGTTCAGAGCAAGCCTGGTATTGGGAAGGTCTTGTACTTGCATGTGTTAGGTGGAGAAGTTTATATGAGGACCAGGCTTGGATTTAGATATGGTTGCCTAATCTCCCCTATTAAACGGAGCTATCCATTTCTCAGTCAACAAATAAAGCAGTACAGAAGATAGTACCCTGATCACAGTATAGTCTCCATTCTGTGGATACGATGGATGGAGAATGCCTCAAATGGTTTTCTGAAGACTATTTTCTGTTTGCCCCCCCCTCTCTTCTCTCTCTCCCTCTCTCATCCTCTCTCCCCCTCAAACCCCCTCTCTCTTTCTCTCTCCTCTCTCTCTCCCTCTCCCTCTCTCTCTGTCTCCCTGTCTTTTCTCTGTCTCACTCTTTCTGTCTTTCCCTCTCCCTGCCCCTCTGTCTCACACCAAAACTTAATATTCCCTCATTATTATGTTAATTAATGATGTTTACTTGTGATAAGGAGGCAAACAAGCAGCATTCCAGCTTATAACTAATAACTGTGTGGTTAGGGGCATGTAACACTATACAAATTGTCAGGGAAGAGATCATTGTTAGGCTTTTATTCATTGTTCATGAAACTGCTTCTGAATCTCTTACCCAGAGAGGTAAAAATAACATCAGGCCAGGAGGGAAGGGAGCTGCACACACAAAGCAGAAGTAGGGGAAAACAGAGAAGGAAGTTACTAAATTAATTTAACAAAACTAAGATTGACTCTCAATAACTTCTTGTTTAGCTTTTTATGTAACTACTCTAACTTGTAAGAACTCTGTTGATTTGGAGCAGAGTCAAGACTAAAGTTGAAAGGCAGTTTCTTTTTTATTTTTGCTTGTTTGGTTTCTTGGTTGGGTCTTTCCCATGCCCCATAGTTTTCAGAACCAGCTGCCTCGTTGGCTGCCATTTTGATTCCTGCATTCAGCTTTCTGAGGTAGGTTTACCCTCCGTAGCCCAGGCTAGACAGCTCTCTGAGATAGGCTTACACTATGTAGCTCAGATCAGACAGCTTTCCAAGATAGGTTTGTTTGCACTATGTAGTCCAGGGTAGCTCTGAGCTTACAACAATCCTCTCACCTCAGCTTCCATAATCCAGGGTCTACAGGCATGAGCCACCTCACGTGGCTGGAACTTTAGTTTAAATGTATCAGCATTCTTTCTGAATGAATGAAGCCTTATGTTTTTTACTAAGAAATCACTAAAAATCATAACTTCCCTTGTGTATTATTTTTTAAATCTAATTTAAAGTAGATGTGCGTCTATCTACTGCAGATGTTTAAATAGTACCTTAGGGAAGATATTACCCTGACTAACTTTCTCATCCTTTGTCAATCTTACCTTCTAGAGCAGTGGTTCTCAACATGTAGGTCACAACCCCCACACGGGTCACAAATCAAATAGCCTCCATATCAGATATTTACATTATGATTCATTACAGTAGCAAAGTTACAGTTATGAGTGACAACAAAATTATTTGACGGTTGTGGGTCACCACATAAGGAACTGTATTAAACAGTCACAGTATTAGGAAGGCTGAGAACCACTGCCTAGATGGATATTATCACATCTTTTTTTCTGAAACTTGTTTTCTGTTATGGTAGCAACACCAACTTCCACTGTAACAAAGGGCAACAGAGTCACAAAGGCAACAGAGTCACAACCTAAGCATAGAGGAGTGTTTTCTCATGACTTGATTTTTTTTCCTTCCAGCTGAGGGAAAGAATCTTTTTCTCAGGATGCTGAAGCACATCCTATAATAAGCAGTGTTTGTCTCTAGATAGTCTAACTCTCTGGTTGACTTCACAACTGGGAATCTTTCCCAGAAGAATTCTTCATCTGTGAAAGACTTGTGTGAGACAAGGCATCATTGTCTAAAACCCTGATCCGAGATGCACAGACAAAGACAAGGTGCATGTACACTAGGGAATTATTGAAAGAATGCAGATAATATGCATATGTAGACATGGAAATATATTCTGTGGAATGACAGAAACAGGAAAATATGATCTTGTAAATGCCTAGTTAATATATGTATATACATATATGCATATTATACTATACTTAATATGTATAGCATATGTAGACACAAGTGGGTTTATTTCATTATTGTTACTCACAAACTCTGTATGCATTTGCATACATATACAATAGAAGTGCAAATATGCTATAAAATGAATTCCAGGGAATGATTTAAATGTGTTTAACAGTAATACAGAAACTTCAATGGGCACATAGATAGAGATTACATTTTCGATGAACCCAAAGATGGCTTTTATCTTCTAGGATTCATTTAATATTTGAAAATTATTTACTTACTTATTTATGTTGTGTGCACATCCATGTACATGTGAGCAAGTGACTAAGCTGCCTGACCACCAAGGCCTCAAGCTCTTCCTGTCTCCGCCCTTCAACAACTATTTTTAGAAAGCCATCTTTAAGATGGAAGAACATTGGCAACAACAACAAAGAGTAGCCCAGAGAAGCAGACCCTTTAGGGCTCAGAGTTGAGTTTAATAGTAGAACAGGCAGGAGGACCTGGGCTCATCACTAGCACCCAAAACTGAGCACACAAACAAGCCCCTTACTCTCAGCGTTGATGCTGGATGCCTGTCCTCAGTTCCTGCGCAAAGTGTCTGCCCTTGAACAACCAAATCTCTCAAAATTAAAATTGACTTAAGCCAAACAAATAGGGAAAGGGCCAAGATAGATATGAGTTAGATTCACCATAAATTGTTTCTTCATCCCTTCATGGTTACTGACTTATGGCTTAACTGGTTATTTGTAAGCAGTAAGAGTGCCATGATGCATAAGGTACTGGGTTTCCTACAGGTCACTGTCCCCTATGACTAACCCCATCTTGAAGAGTAGAAATCTCTCTATATATGATCCTGGGATTCCTTTTAGTCATTTATTTCACAGTTACATAGTGTCACTCATTTCTTTGAAATCATGAATTTTTGTTTCTGATAAGATGGCAGGTATCAGGTCTATGAACCATCAATATTCTCACAAGCACACAATGCCAGAGAATGTATGTTCTGAAGAGTCTATACTTTTGTTATATATAGCTACAGATCAGATTTAGAAACTGAAGAACTACACTGTATTAAATTTGGAAATCGTATCCTTAGTCTAAGCTAAGATAGCCCTACTTACTCTTCTTATCTTGCCATAATTCTGAATGGAAACCATCTCAAATCTATCCAGGCTAGAAAACTAGTTGTACACCTACATCTAGTGAGGATGAATATCTACTGAGGAGGAAATTTCTCTTTATTCTTTTATACTTCAGTCTATCCCACAGTCTTAGACACCAAAATTAAGGGGTGCTGATTGTATACTCATTAAAAGATATTGGCACCCAGGTTGACACCACAACATTGAAATATATACAGCAATTTGGATTATAAGGAGTTCTAGACATGACATGGTAAAAGTTCAAAAGAACTCTTTGAGATTGAAGATTTGCAAGAAGAGAGAGGAGCTGCCATGTGGACGCACCTCCCTGTCTCTGCCTCTTATTCATTTCCCTGGCTAAGACCCAGGCATTTCACAAGCCCAATGATGACCTATGCCCTACTGTTCTAACAGATGTAGCAAAATTCCAGTGCCATGAAAAATGATTTAGTGAGCTAGCTTTCAACCTCACAACAAAAATCTGATCAATATCTTGATAAACATTGGGAAGTTTACATAAAACAAACGAAAAAAAATCTTTTAGTCATTTTATTGAGTTTTCTTAGCTTATCATCCTACTCTTTTTTATCATTAAATGATCTCACTAACGTATCTTTAAAATGCCTGTGACTTCCACAGGATCTTATTTTTCTATTCATAATCCCTTTCTAGGTCAAGCATTTTACACTGTCAAACACTTTAGATTGGAGGCAGGTATTTTAAAGGGGAGAGGGTGACTAAGAGTACCCCGTAAGTCAGTTCTGCACTTCTGGAAAAATGGAATAAGCATGTTGACTTTTGTTGTTTGTCTTTGCATTTTGGTCATTATCATAGCTCTAACATGGTATTTTGGAAAACAACCTCTTTCTTTTCAACAGCATTTAGTAAGTTATCAACATTCCATGAAAATACTAAAAATTAAATGTTCTCTCTCTGTGTCTCTATGTCTCTCTCTCTCTCTCTCTCTCTGTGTGTGTGTGTGTGTGTGTGTGTGATGTATGTGATGCTTATACTGTGTGCATGAGGGTGTGTACACAGAGACCAGAGAAGAGCATTTGATATTCTACCCTATATCTGTCCATCTTACTGCTTTAAAACAGGGTCTCACCAAGAATGGAGCAAAGGCTGAAGCTAGCAAGAGGCAGCATCCTTCTGTTTTTACCCACTATAGGACAGGGGTTAGATTCATGTGTGCATGAAGCACACCCAGCCTTCTTTTATTACAGGAGCACTGAGGATTTGAAGTAATGGGTTCATGTTGATGCAGCCAGAACTCATACTTACTGAAGCCACCTCTCCAGCTTCAAGCCAAACATTTTTTGTTTTGTGTTATAATGGCCCTGGTGCATTGAATGTATGCATAGGATGTTTATGTTGGTTTTTTAAAAGATCCAATCCTTAATAGTAGGAAAATGACTCTTACGTTGTCTTCTCAAATGATGTGCATCTTACTTTATTTTAATTCTAACTTAAAAGAGACTAAATTCTCTCCCTGGAGAGAGGCTTGCTGCCTACCATAAGCATCTTTCTTCTTTAGTCTTCATAGGGGGATCTTCACAAATCTCACAGTGAAGTTTAGGCTTCACTGGAAGGAGAAGACTGAAGTGAAGAATCACAAGAGACATGAGTCCAGTCACCCCGAATTCCTGAGTCCTCTTGGCTGTTGTCTTTCTCCAAGGTGTAGTAGCAAGGCTCCCACTATAACCCAGCTTGAGTGAGAACACTGTTTTAATTTGTTGTCTTCCCGTGAGGTCCATACTTACCCTGATGAGCAAAGGCACCCTGGGTGCGTGTTAGAGTCACTGGCCTCCCGGGAGCTGAGTTCAGAATCCATGGGCTTCTGTTTGCCTTGCCTACTCAGTCTGCCTCTTGGGGTTGTTCATTTTCTCTCAAGCAACAGGGCTTTTAGAAACCATGACAACATTATCAATGGATACACAGTGGTGAGAGATATAAACAGGTTTGATATTGTGGGTGGATTGTGGAAGGTGGTTTGGGGTGGGAGGTGATTACATGGGTCTAGAACATGACCAGCATTCATACTGCAAAATATAGGAAAGCATTTCAGGAAAACGAAGCAGAAAGAATCGCAGCCTAATACGAAGTCAGTTGGGAGAATGATTTTGGACCTTCTCTTTGAGATGTAGGGTGTCTAGACACGGGGCAAGTCTAAGATGAGGCTGTATAACAGCAAAGGTGGATAGCTGACTCAAAATACTTGTTAAGAATCTCCCCTTACCAAAGAAGGCAACTTCCTTATCTTTTGTGGGAAAACCGTCAAAGATTAAACAGAGAAAGGACAAATGAGAACTCCGGCATCATTGTTATCCCATGTTTGGGTTTTAGGGCTGCTATGATGGTTGCTATGCACAACAACTGCCTTAAGCAGAACAGTTGAGATATAAAGTGACCGATGGAGGTTTTGAGAATATTAGGCCAGAAACGGAGCCTGGTCTCGAAACAAAGAATGTTCTTTTCATTGGAGTCTGGGGATGTGTTCATGCCTTGGAGTTACAGTTTCCCACTGATATAGAAAGAAGTCAGGAACACCAGAATGAGGGTAGAGGCCTGGGGACTGTAGCTCAAGATCTAGACTAAGTAGGTAAGGCCAAACAAGATCCATCCATTCATAGAGTCTGTTTTCTACAATCTACCACATTCAGGAATCCATTCCCAACATATAGGGTTTTTTTGAGTGTGCTATTCCATTCATAGCAGCACATCTTCATGCTTGCATATCATGAAAGATTTCTTTCATGATACACGGGGTAGGTTTGACAGTGCACACCTGGCATTCTCCCGGAGGGTAAAATTCATTCCTGCTTTCCCCAGCTGTTCTCCGTTCACACTCAAAGAGAACAACTCATCAGATAACACTCACCTGCTAATTCTGTGAGTCATACCTATTAATTTTGCCTATCTAACAGGAGGCAAAATTAGCCTTTAATTTGAAATGAGATGTGCATTTTAAAAGACTTTTGAGAGATAAAGCAGCAAAGTCTTGGGAGCAAAGTACCCCAGGAAGATGTCTAAAGAGATGGTGCAAAACCTTTGACAACCTTATAGTTTGCAGTTTGGGAATTACTCCAAGCTCCTGGGCATTTAGAGAGTCTCTGTCTCTGCACCATTTGAGCTCTGATGAGGCCCATCTACTGGCATCAGGAGCCTGCAGAGGCTGGCTAGGTATCTCAAGAAAATAATCAGTGTGGAAAAAAACATGGCACTGTCAGCTTCTAAATGGGAAATTGGATCACATTTAGACACTAAGCTATAGAATAAATAGAAATTGGTGAGTGATATTCATTTGACATTTATCTAATATTGTCATGACTTGCAAACTTAAGCTGTTTTCCTTGTACAAATGCTGTTGTCTCATCAAAGTAGGACTGCTTTGGGGTGAATAGGAAGGCCTCTCTGAAGGCGATATAACCCCTGACAGCAAAATTGCAAATAGCATTAGTTCTAGGCAAACAGTATCCTACCTCGGAAATGAATATTTATTTTGCAAAAGTATCTAGTCTTCCTTAACTCATTTGGCTTTTACTCTAGCAAACTGTGGGCTAAAAATATAAGTCACTACTATATTAAAGTAAGATTTAGCAAAGTAAAGGGTTATCTCTAAGAAATAATTTCATTATCCAGATTTATTGTACTGTTTTAGATGATAAAGTATATGTTTTGGGTGGTATTTAGTGACTGTGTAGGCACCTAGAGTCCACTATCAGTTCTGAGTCTAAGGGGCCAGAGAGAGATGATTTATCCGTGTAGACTTGGTACCTGTGTAAGTAAAATGGGAGGAAGATAGCAAGAAGGGAAGGTGAAGAAAGTAGAGTCAGAACAGTCAGAGTTTCTTCAATATGAGTCCCAATGTATGCTCTGAACACATCCTATGCTCTCAGCCTCATGCTACAGGTGCCTTGAAGGGACAACCATGTTAGAAAGATTGACAGACATTCGACTGCAAACCCATACCACAGGAGCTTGATAAATCCAGATAAATCCAGAAGTTTTTGTTTTGTTTTCTGGGTTTGGTTTAGAGATGTAATCTAGTCAAGTAACCAAAGATGGCCTTGACATCCTTGTCCCCCGTGTCTGACTTCTGACTTCAAGTGTGTGTGACCTTGACTGGCTGGTATACACACGCCTTCGTACATCATCCTCACAGCAATCCGAGTACCTCATGTTGAGTAGGACCAGTATCTTAATATGTTCCTTTAGTCATATTGCTCCGCATTCGCTTTTTCTGCTTCTTTGCAAAATTTTTCAGTGGAATATGGTTCTCTTAAAAATGACCTTTCAATTGCATATGCACAACCATGTTTATATGAATTGTTAAGGGTTGAATCTGGAATGGTCCTAGAGGCTTATGTTTTAAATATTTGTGTCCCATTCTGTGGGAATATTTTAGAAGTCTCGGGTTTAGCCAATTTTTTTTTAATGCTGTGGTAAAACCATAGCTGAGGCAACTCACAGGGAGATGGATTTACTTGGGCTGTGGTTCTAGAGAGATGACTGCATTACCACTGGAGGGGGAAAGGGTAGTGCAGGCAGGAATAGGGACTAGAGCTGCAAGATAAGAGCTCATGTCTCAGATCTCAAGCAGGAAGCAGAGAGAGTGAACTAGGAATGATGTGTGGTTTTTAAAACTTCAAAGCCCACTTCTAGAAGCACAGTTTCTCCAACAAAGCCACACTACACAATCCTTCCCAAATAGTACCACCAATCAGGAGCTAAGCATCCAAATGCTGAGACTAGAGGGAATATCTCATCCAAACCACCACGCTCTGCAACCTTGAGGAGAAAGATCACTAAAGGCAGAGCCTGGAGACTCCGATGCTTATGTAGCTCCATGCGTTCTGGTCTTCCTGCTGTGAACAGTCTCTTCCACAGACTTCTGCTGTGTTTCCTGCCTCATGGACTGAAGCCCTCATCAGCCCTGGTCCAGAATGAAACTGTCTGTCTCCATTTACATTGTAAGCATTATAATCATAGGATCACAAAAGGAACTAATGTCCATTCTTTCAATATTTTAGAGTTTTTAAATAATATGTAAGCTTAATTTAGTTTTAACTTGATTCATACAGTGTAGAACTCACCCTTTTAAGGAATTCCACCAAATTCCTTTTAGTATTGTCAGAGTTGTGCAACCATCAACCATAACCAACCACAGCATAGTACAATTTTCCTGTGATTTGATTTATACTTGTCTCTTAAACAAATAATGCTAAATCTCAAAATAACCCTCTTTAAGAAAATAACAGAATTTCAGAGCCAGAAGCAAACTGTCACCTATACAGTCTAGAAATACAATTTACATAAATCCTGCAGCCAGGGTGTAACAGACTCATAATTCTAGGCCCTGAGACTAATACCAAAGATAACAGTCATCCATACAACTCGATAAGAGCCTATTTGTACTAGCTCCCTTCATAAAGAACACAGATCCATTTAAGTCTTCCAAAACTTCATTATGAAAAACAGATGCAGGAGCAGTGCCTCAGTCAGCGTTCCACTTGACTCACAGGAATGAAGCCCTGAGTTTCAGACTCTCGGGACCTATGTAAAAACCAGAGCGGTGCAGAACCTGTAACACCAGGCATGGCATTGACAACGGAGGTAGATATAGGCAAGTCCTGGAGTTCACTAGCCATCCAGCCTAGCCTATCTGGTGAAGTTCAGAACAATGGAAAACACTGCTTTAAACCAAGAGCAGAAGGAACCCCAGGAATGGCCTGTGCAATTGGTTTTTTGGCCCTTGCACATTCACACAGCTGCATCGGCAAATACAACAGGGGGGGAGGGGGAGGGGGAAAGAAGGGGAAGAGGGAGAGGAAAGGGAAGGGGGAGCGGGAGATACACAAGACCTAATAAGCTTAACATGTGACCAATAGAATTATAAAGTCATGCGTTAAAGTGTTTTGTTGGTGCAATGACAGAAATCAGCGTTATTTCAGGTAATAGAAGCCAATGGTCAAAAATATGTATTTTAGATTTGTATAGGTCTTTTAAAAGACTTACTTTTCACCTTTAAAATGGAAGTAATAGTATTTACACCTCTTAGAGGTTAGAGAGGATCCTCACGCTTCTATGCCTATTGTGGAGTCAGTTTGCAGCTGATGTAATACATTATGCAATTCATAACATGAAGCATCATTAGGGAAATTCATTCGCCTCCTTAGACATCTGAGCATTCTCACTTTTAACCCTAGTGAGCATCCTCAACTTAGTGATCAACTTTCTTGCTTGCTTCTGACAAGGTCTTTCTACATAGCCCCAGCCTGCTTGGCATTCACTACACAGTCTACATTTGAAACTCATTTAAGTATTTAAAGTAATATCTAATTCTATGACAATTGGAAGTACATTGAACCACGTCCATGTACATTATTTTGTTTGATATATTTAAGCATAAAGAAGAACCCCAAGTTTGATGGAGATTTCCCTTCCCCTTCCCGTCCTTTCCCTTCCCCTTCCCGTCCTTTCCCTTCCCTTTCCTTCGCTTCTCTTGCTATGCCAAAGACCTGACAAATGAGAGTAAAGAAAAGAACCTGAGGTCCCAACTTTATAACGAGCTGATATGAATCCAGGCACTAACTGCTTTCTAATGGCGGTCTGGTGTCTTCCCTGGGGTTAAATGAAAAAAGGGTCCCTTTCTCTTGTGTCTGGTGTAGATAGAGCCAGTGATGAGAACTATCTTGTACAGCAGTGTGTAGTCACACAGAGAGCTGCTGGGACATGGTTTCTTCTAAAGGAGAGCTCAACATGTCAATGGGAATGAAGACTTTTATAGAAAGAAAAAAGTATATTCTATATATCCTATTTCTGATAATAAGCCAAGTTCCAGATTTGTAAGAACAGGCTACTCTAATCAGGCCAGGTCTCATAGTATCAAATGTTTACAAAATTCAAGGAAAACCTTTCACTATTAAAGATTCCTGTAGTCTACCATTGTGCCTAAGCCAGTATGTTTGCCTATTGTATACAGCAGCACCATCATCCTTTTAAACTGAGAGAACCTTTTCTTTATTGTACTAAGGAGCCACTAAACCACCTAGCTCTCCCTAGCTGCTGCAGGAAACCCAGATCCAGCAGATGGAATGACCAGGACATTGGTACCATGGCACCAATACCATACCAACATTTCCCTTGTCATCTTTGCTTTTAATTGACATTTCTCAATGAAAGTTACCCTTGGGCCGGGAGACAGGAAGGCAGAAGAAACGGTTGTGTTGCTAGTATAAGTGTCCATGGTAGTAAGCAAGGTAGTTGCATTCTGTCTATGTTAGACAAGGTAACTTGATTATGTGCCTGACTCATTTCTCCTCCTAAAGAAGACTTTAAGTTGTGGACTTTGCTCTCTATGGCTGTTTGCTGAGGCTGAGTGTTGCTCTGAGGCCAAGGCTGGCTTCCAACTCTAGCTGATCCAGTGCTTCAGCCTTCTGAGCTCTGCAATTACTCACCTCTGTGTTCTGATCCCAGCCATCTGAAACATCATGATGTTCAGTGTGAACTCTCCTCTACCTTACCTCTTGAACAAGCAGAACAGTCTATCTGCACTCACACAAGGCTCAGACACTACTATGCCCCAGTAAGGATTTCTGAAGTCGGAGTGCTCAAGGGCTGAGAGGTAGCACACAAGAGCATTTAGAGCCCCTCAGGCACTTTTCCATGAACCCACAGCATGACAGTGTGATTCCAGCTCTGTTTACTCTTGGGGCACTGAAGTAAACCTGCCGAGTTCAGCGGCAACGCAAGGAAGACCATCTTTTTCACTTCACCATGTATGGTTTCCATCCCGCTCCTTCCATCTCTAGGCCACATGTTGTTCCTGAGATAGGTTCTCCCAGGCTTGCCACGGGGTCACCTCTACCCCGAAAGGGAATGCACACTTGTTGGGAAAAGGCACATAGAGATTCTACCCACTCGCTCTCGAGCAGCCTCGATTCTGAGTACCGCTCTGAAAGGTTGAATATCTCCTCTGCTGTTATAAATAGAGTCTGATGTCTGCCCTGGCGTTCACTGGGAAAGAATGCAAACAGTCCCAGGAATGAATTCTCAGGAAGGCTGCTCTGCCTGGTAAAGAGCTATTTTACTTTACATGACAACATCATCTTCCAGATACGGCGAAGACCTTACATTTTTAGCCTGTGAGTTTCTCACCCTTAGTAATGACGTTCCACATGAGGTTGGCGGGCAAGAGGGAGGGGGCGGGGGCACGTAGGCGGGAAGGGAAGAGTAAAAAAAATGTGCTGAACAATGCCTTTCTTCCTCAGTTGGTCTTTAAAGGAATACTCACCATTTTTTTAAATTTTTTATTAAATATTCTCTTTATTTACATTTCAAATGTTATCCCCTTTCCTAGTTTCCCCTCCAAAAATCCCCTATCCCCTCCCCTCTACCCCCTGCTAACCAACCCACCCACTCCCACTTCCTGGCCCTGGCATTTCCGTACACTGGGGCATAGAGCCTTCAAAGGACCAAGGGACTCTTCTCCCATTGATGACCGACTAGGCCAGTCTCTGCTACACATGCAGCTGGAGCCATGAGTTCCACCATGTGTTTTCTTTGATTGGTGGTTTAGTCCCAGGGAGCTCTGGGGGTACTGCCTTCTTGCTACATTCTCTAGCACCATATAACATTCATGTAAACTCTATTTTCACGTGAAGGTTATTATTCAAATAAATATCTATCATGTAAAGAATATCCAGGACCTTAACAGCACAAACCAAAATTCTGCTAGAGACACAGCACTGAGTCCAAAGATTCAAAAGACTCTTGGTTTTTGTGAACGTGTTCCTCTTCTGCCACACAAGGGAGCAAGGGAGTGAAGAAAGGTCTGCATGACTATGTAGACAGTCATTACTTTCAGTTGCAACAAGACAACTTTGGACATAAAACATGAAGATGACACAGCTGGAAAATGTGCAGCTTCCCATAAGATGTCAGTACATACAGAGGGGATTTTGAGATTTGGATTTCAGAACCCAGAAATATTTATCTTTCCTGTAACTAGATCAGAAGATACTGGGTCAGACATTAAGCTTCTTAATTGTGGTATCAAAACATGGCTCTCCAGGATTCCAGCAGCTTCAAAGTGGAGATAGCTTGAAATCCAGTGGCTTGTGACTGTGACCTCCCACTTCTGAGTGGCTGCACTTTGTTTATTCAACTGAATTCCTAGTGCTAGAATCGGAAAGCTGGATTCTGTGTGATTTCTGAATTAATATATGTAGTTATTCTAAATCCTTTGAATGGCAAAGAACTATGTTCAGAGACGTCCATCTACGGGCACGGAGAGTGTCATGATGCACATATGAGGACCCGAGTTCAGATCCCATCATCATCCATCTAAAACTCCAGGTGTGATAGCACCAGCTGCTGGGCTGAAGTGAGAGGAGCAGATGTGGGGTTCCCTGGGCAGACAGCATAGACAAAACATGAAGCCCCATGTGTCTCAAAAAGATGAAGTGAAATGATTGGTTCAGGAGACATCTGCCATCGATTTCTGTCTTCCATACCCAGATGCATTGGCAAGTGTATACACACACACACACACACACACACACACACACACACACACACACACACACTGAGAGAGAGAGAGCAATCTACAAAAAATGTCTAGACATAGAAAAAATGTGGCTAGGTGCTGTCTGTTTCAGGAGTATACTGTGAGGAACATTTTTTGTAGTCTGGCCCACATCTGTAATTAGAATAAGAGTTTTATATAGAGTAATAGAGTAATAACAACAACGAGTTTTCTAAACTCATGATAAGAAATGATCGGAACAGAGTATAGCTATGGAATCATAAAACATTCCAAGTGTTCCTACCAGCTTAACCCTTGACTGTGACAATCAAACCAAAGCTACTTGCATACATTTATTTAAGGCTCATAGAGTGTCTAAATATGTTTATTGTAAACTGAATCTTCTAAGCAACTTTTTCTTTTTTATGAGAATGTCTATACTTATGCTTAACTCTAATAGAGTTCAGTAGCTGTCCAAAGCAGCAGTTAAATGCCTTTTTAGTTGACCTTGCTCCTGTAAGAATATGTGCTAATATAGCTAAGCATCTTTAATCTCAATGTATTTTTCAAAGAATTCAAGGCTGATTTATTTCAACTCCTTAGCATTTTCCCGGATGCTTATAGATCCAGCCTCGGCCACCTTTCTCCTGGTAAGTCAATTACTCATCCAGGATATATCATCTACCACCAAAAACATATATAAAATAGAAATATGTTTTGTGCTGCCAGAGGGGCTTGTACACACTGGGCAAATGCTGGCCCATTGCCCTACACCTCTTCCATAGACAGATTCTGATAATAATGTGAATATCATGGCATCCATGGTGCTAACCTAACTGCCTAGCAAGTCTAAATACAAGAGAATTTAAAATTAAATGATCTTAACCCATTTTCTTTTGAAAGAGAACAAGACAGCTCAAATTGCAGAGAGTTCGAAACAGAACCTGAAGTTGGAGTTTGAAGTGGCCCGGAAACACTCTTGAGATTTAATCTACCTTTTGCCATGCTTTTGAAAAAAAAAAAAAAAAGAAATATTTTTGACATAGGTTTTCTTGTGAAAGGTAGGCAGGGATCATTTCAAACCTAAATAATGACTCTTCTAAAATTCTAAATCAGAGAACTAAATTTCCTCCAGATGGTACTTTCCTGGCAGATGGCTGCTGTGATGTGTCCCATCTGAAGGTGCAGTTTGAGGGCACACGGGGTCTCAAGACTACACTGACTTTCCAGTCAGTCCTGAACAGTATTACAGCTAAGCAGATTGGTCTCAGTGCTAATACCCATGTCACCAAGTTAAGAAGAAGTTGTGAAATTATGATCTCGGCCGCAGATACAGGCTTTTCAAATCACATAACCGCATACAGGGGCGTGCACCAGTAAAAAGTGGTCAAAAATTAGAAAATTGTCTTATAATTAGACTAATTCCGGCAGCTCAACTTACTTCATAGTTGAAAATGATGAGCTTTGATCTTAGCTTCAGTTAAAAACCACCCTCCTGGGTAGTATTTCCTTTTCTTCTGTAATTTAAGCCTTTAAAAAAAATCGATGTCAGCAATTTTACATCCTCTCTCTGCACCTGGCAAATTGCTGCTTCAGACTCACAAGTCACCCTGAGCTCTTTCTTGGCTCTCCTCAGCTCTCAGTTCTCAGAGAGCATTGTGGGCAACAGTCTCTGTGATGAAGATTGTCTTCCGAACACCCGTTGTTTATGTATTTCATGTGGCTTAAGTTGCCCCTAGCTGTGAGAACTGGGAAGGTCACAAGCTAAAGACTGACCTTCACATGAAGGAAAAGCTACAAGGGATGGTTTCAAAAGAAACACCCATGTCCTGGCCAGAATGGAAGGTAAGGTCCCCACACACACTGGGAGAGGAAGGTGGAATCTCAAGAATTCTGGATGTCCTATGATAAATACAGTTTTAAGTTGCTGATGGATCATAAAAGAATCTCAACGTAAGAATTTAAGTTTTGAGATCATGAAATAAGAGGAAACAGTGTGTAAAAAACCAATAAAGGAATCTGAAACCTGAAGCCTTCACCTCTATTTGGCTAGCACTCGAGTCATAGTGCTGAGCGCCTGTTCATATCCTTGGCTTTTTATTTAGTGTTTCGGGTGATACCAAAGCATTGTTGACAATATCATTTTCCTTGAAGCATTTATATTTAGGGAGAAATTCATGGAGACAGAGGAATAAATGGACTACAGTTGTATCGGCATCCCCACCCACTACCTCCACTGGAAAACCTGAGATAAAGAATAAGGAGGCAATTGAGTGTGGTCAGGGAACAGTCTGTGATGGGGGGAAGGTGATGGATGACTGAAGCATGTGGGGGGCAGGGTGGGATGCTTGCTATGCAGCACTGAGATGGATGGGGGAAGAGATGGAGAGACAGGACTGTAATGAGAAAAGGCCAGTGTGAGATGACAGATGCTGTATGTCTACAGAGAGACCATATGTTAGGACGTGTAAGCACATATAGGCTATTGGTGGCGTCCAAACAGTCTAATGGATAACAAGTTCACAGTCTACATAATGAAGGCCACATGCTTTCTTCTATCCAATTAAAGCATGAATAAGAAAAGCCTATTTGAAAATTTTTTGTGGTAATCTTAAAAATATTGCGGAAGCTTGAGCCTTAATTCTAAAAATCTTTTTTATTAAATGGTACAGATTTTACCTAATCTTTATTAATAGCATGGATGATGCTGCTAATATTATATGAAAATAATATTATCTAGTGTTTCATATAATATATTGGGTGGTTATTTTACAAATGTTTCAGTAGAGGTTACAGTTATTGGTTCAACACAATGTGATTCTGTCCTTTGTTTGTCCATGTTCTCTGAGCATTCTCTGCATGCCAAATACTCAACTGAACACTCAGGACACCAAGAGATAAGAAACTCTATGATTTCTGTGTCCAGTAGGAGGCAAGCATATGAATGGATTGTGACTCCAGCTCTGGCAGAAGTGTGGGCAATGTCTCCTTAATAAGGATGATGGTTTTGTTTTCAGCATCGTTTCATCAGAGATCATGATGATACAAGACGCATCAGTACTCCAGGATATGGCAAGAGCCATATATTCACAAAAGCGTCCCCATGATTTGTTTATCCAGATGTCATGGCGTGTGGCTGCACAGGTGATCTGACCTGTTCGAGTCTTGGAACTACGTGCTAATAAGGAGGAAAAAAGCTGTTACAGAAGTTCCTAGAACTGAAAAACATCTACAACAACTAATGGGTTTCTGGGAGCCTTGGTTTCATCTATCTGTCTGTGTTTGTTTACATGTCTGTCTCTTTCTGCCTCCCTCCCTCTCTCTCTCTCTCTCTCTCTCTCTCTCTCCCTCCTCCCCTTTCCATTCCCCATTCATTAGATGAAGTAATTTAAGAAGACATAGGAGGTATTTCAAGGGCCTCCCACCTTCCTTCTACTTTACAGCATAATTAGTAAATGATGGCATTTTAATGAGCTCGAATCCTTCCACTAGAGATACAATGAAAGACCTGAATGAAGATGTTGCTCAGACAACTGAGTCAGACTAAAAGTCATTCTCACTGACTTGAAGTGGAGTTAACGACAGCCATAGTAAATCAGACTAGCATCCTCTGTTTACAGAAAAGGGCAAGGTTAGAAAGCAGGGTCAAGAATGTGGAAACCAAAGGCTGTGAAGAGGAATACAAATGCTAGCAATTGAGAAAGAGCTCTGTGCACACAGAAAGGATCTCGTTAGCAAGCAGTGCACTGTGGACAGGTGGAGCTTACCGATGGGGTCAATCATGTCGTGCAATAGAAGTCACCCTCACTGTTCATTGTTGTACATATCTTATTCGACTTTTTACCAAAGCAGAGTTAAACCCTCAAGACTCTTTCCAGATGATGAACAGCAGAAAAAGGGTGGAAAGTACAATAAGAATCAGCTGGCTTCAAAACCTGCTCTATCCTCCTTTAGATGACAGGCTCTTCACGATGGAACCTTACCACTATGTATTTAAGCTCTCATCTGGAGTGAGCTGATATTGTAGCACCTCTTATGTGATGCTTGACAGAGACAATATAGTCATAAGAACTCCTTATGCCTAGAAAGTTCTACGTTCCTATCTGTTAAAATTATTTTGTGTAGGATTGAAAACTTCACACAAAGCCCCTGACTTGGCCTAACTTAGACAAAACTAGACATGATCTGGTAAAGGAAAAACTGAACGGGATAATTTCTTCTTTACATTGTGTACGATAGTCTATTGAAAATATTTTACACTTTTTGCAAGAGCCACAGATTATGACATAATTAGCACCTAACCCTGAGAAGATCACTGTAAATGTTTTTGCAATACCAAGAACATTTCTTGGTGTTCTCGAGAGGGAATGTAAGAGTTAAAGTTAACTGTAAACCCTACATGCCCAAGGGCATGGGAACTTCCTGGAAAACAGCAAGTCACGTGTCTCCTAAACAAGTTTCTTTAGGAGAGTGAGACTCCATACTCCATCTACATGTTGAGCAGAAAATACATCAAGATGTATGTTTGCCCCTGATTGGGCCTAATGGGATATAAAATGAACTGTGGGTTTTGTGTTCTTAAGGCCTAAAAATATAACTCATGGCCCCTTCCTGAGAACCTGAGGGTTTTTCCTGGCCAGTATTGAATTAAAGCTTGCTTCTGCTTTGGCTCAAAATTGTGGAATTGGTCTTTTGCAAATTTCAGGATTAACATTAGTCTTTTAAACATTTACATCACGATGTCTGAATGGGCAATGGTACTGAACAGGTGCCATGGCAACCCCGGGTCTCTTTGGTGCATGCTCCAGTTTCCAACATAAACTGTAGACAGGCTCCAGGAAAAGCATTTTAACGAAACAGAAGCATCACGAAGCTTCACATTGTTCAGCCTGCTCGATAAACCACTAACAAGGTGGCCAGTTCCCAGAGAATGACAATAACATTGCTTGCCCTAATTTGACAAGAACCAGGACATGAGCAGAAGCCCATTGCTCTGGTCACTGAAATAGTCACACAGCTGTTTTGTGAAGTTAGCCAGGGGCAGGATGTATAACCTCTGGTTCTCTGGCATTCTTCATGTGCCTTAGGAGTCTGAAAAGAATTGTACTTTCCGTTTACAGAACTCAGTTTTTAAATTTTATCCTCAAGGTATAAAATGGCTCCTCAGACTGATGCCATAGTGTTGATCTTTAATTAATGTCTCTGAACGTCCACAAGGGTCTTGTTAAACTTGTGCATTTGTATAAATATCATTTCACAGAATGCAGTTTTAAAAATGTTTATTTCTCTTATAATATATTAAATGATCATTTGGGAACATGTTACTTTGGGAAGACATGAGGAATACCCAAAAGAAATAAATCCAGTTCAGATGTAACATTCATATAACAAAATTATGACATCATGCTCCAAAAAGAAAAAAATGTTGTTTACAAACTTAAGGGTTTGCTAGTGCTTTCAAACTATCCTTATCGTGCCTCCCAGTGAGAAGCTTTGAGTATCTGCTCCCATTCTCTAGATGTTGCCCAATTCCTGGTGGAATTGTGCCAGGTATGCAGTATCTTTCTTTGGGCACATAAACATCCCTGGACACTTATCATCAGTCATGCCAAGAGACAAAATTGGACTAGTTTAATTACAGAGAAGTTAATTCATGCACATCATGTTGGCAGTGGCACAAATCTAAAAACAAATAATCTCTCTCTATGGAAACCAAATACAACAAGGAAATTCTAATTCAATCACATGTGGCAAATGGATTATGAGCCATAGTATCTTGAAGTGGGCACTTATTTTCCATCATTTGGTATGAATAAGGCATTGGATAACAGGGACATTCTAAAGACGTTTGCCTTCAAATTAAGTAAATTGAATTATTCAAGAATGTAAATTTTAGTTTTATAAGTAAAAAAAATTATTTTTAGAACCAAAAATGAGTTTTATCAGAAAACTACATGGTGTTTTATGGACAAAGGGTCGAGATGAACAGAGTTTCAACTCTTCTTTCATTAGCAGTCCCCATTATTCTGTCACTGAAGGAATATAATAGTAAAGAAATGAGGATTTTTAAAAAAAGTGGTTAAGAGAATGAGAAATGTTAAAGATTGCAGTAATTCACATTTAAAAAAAAAAAAAAACCTTAGCACTATGTCTGACTCTACTAAATATGCCTACCACATCAGGAAATCCTGTTAGCTCTGTCACTTATATGTATACACCTTTATTTGTGTTTATGCACATAAGTAAATACATGTATTTGTATACACACATTTACAGAACATAACCATTGAGCATCTTTCCAAAGCTGTCTGGAGTCAAAGTCACCATCATCTCCTGCCTCAGTGGCCCCACAATCTCCTCAGTGGTCTCACTCAGCCTAAGCACAGAGAAAGCATCTCCTCTTTTAATGCTCTCTCTACTCTTCAATATTAGTTAAGTTTAAGTACTTCTTTGGTCTTCTGCCTCATCCAGAGAAGCCTCATCTTCACAACCTTCTCTGTACCCCACTTTCCAACCTGGTCTTATCTTGCCCCCTCGCCCTTGCTACTCTCTTTAGGCCACTGGCTGCATCCCTGCATGGGTCTTGGTTGACTTCTGGCATCTGGCTACAGTAGCTCCTTCCGCCTAAAACATGCTTTACCCCCAAATGTATCCAACACAAGTGCTATTGTTTCATTTCTGTCCTTACACCCTTCCCAACACATCTAATGAATGTTCAGCTTGAGTTTTTAATATCTTGAGATTTTAAGAGACTATCAGTCATCCTAAAAAGTTTTCATTGTATTAAATACCAATTTTAAAAAATTGCTTAGTTTTCCTATGTAAAATATTTTGGAATAGATTTAAAGATATTGAAAAACTTTTTAAACAGTTGAAACCACAAGTAAATAAGAATGTTCAAGGGTAATTTTGACTTAAGATAGAAATGTTGAAAGTTTTATCACCAAACCTTTTCATCCCTGGAAGATAAAAGATGATTTCTTATTTCAAGTGATTTTGTTCTGTAGCTACATTGTATATGTAACTAAGATAATGCAGGCTATGAACACAGTCAGACAAGCTCAGATCATTAGCAACAAAACAAAATCATGAAGACCTCACAGGTTCAAATAGCCCTGACCCAGCAGCTGAGTTCTGCACTTCACAGCTGTTTGTACTTTTAATAAGCCTTGCTATCTTTGCAATGCATGGTTTTAGCCTCTTGTGTTGCATTGTGCGTATCTATGGTTATTCATGCTGAAAAAGGAACAGTTTATTAATGTTTATTCCTAGCATCTAAGCAACTTCACTGGAACTATTTTTTCCTCACTTTCTGTTAGGTCGGATGTCAGCAAGGTCAGTTGTCTTGGACGTAGGGTAAGTGCAGACAGAGAAGGCATCTGTGTTGAGAGACATTGTGTATTCATTCACAGCTCTTTAGTAGGTTTGTTTGGAGAAGTTATAAGCTCTATCAATGATTTAAGTTTTATTGATTGGCTCCTATTCTAAATAAACTCGACTTTTTTTTTAGCCATTTGTCTTCCCAGACCTTGATATAATTTTATAGTATCAAGAAGTTTCCCCAAACTCTATGATCTTATTAGAAAGGATCAGTATGATTGAACACTTTCAGTTATGAACCTTGACTCTATATTGCTCATATTTTTAGTGCTGAAAATAAACCAGTTTCCAAAGTATCAGACAATAGTGTTTTGCAAAATGCTAAATATGGAAAGTCCTATATAGTCTCAGGCATTGGAACACTCTGTTGGTGGCACCATTTAGATAGGTAGAGGAGATGTGGCCTTGATGGAAGAACTGTGTCTCTTGGGGCTTTGAGGTTTCAAAGCCTTGAACTATTCCAAGTACAGTGCTCGTGTGTGTGTGTGTGTGTGTGTGTGTGTGTGTGTGTGTGTGTTTGATCATATGAGTTAAGATGTGCATTCTAAACTGGTTGCTCCAGAAGCCATGGCAAACACTGCTGTGCTGGTCATCTTGATCTCTAACCCTCTAGAGCTGTAAGTACAAGAAACCCTTTCTTCCCTGAGTGTCTTGGTCACAGTGTATTTGTTACAGAAGGAAGGCAACCAACACACACGTTAAAACGACACAGAGAAGTTACCATCCACATCAGCTAAAGATTTATTCAACAGAATTAGAATTTACCTGCCAAGGGTAGATTTCTTTTACTATTTTCTGTTCAAGTTTACCCAAGTGGAAAAGTGTGAGATCCTTTGTGTGTGTGTGTGTGTGTGTGTGTGTGTGTGTGTGTGTGTAACTTTTGTATTTTGAGCTCACCTTCAGAACTCAGCTTATGATGATGAGCCCTGAACTAGGAGTACGTTTCTCTACATAGACGTGTATTTGCTTTAATGGTATCCTGGGATAACTCTAGAAACACTTTTATTCCTCATTTTGGACTTTCTTATATCCAACACACAGCTATAAGTGTGAACCCAAACCTGTACTTTGGTGAGTATCTGTCCCCTAAGTTAAAATGAAGACAAATTGACTTCCATTTTGCTTCTCTTTCCCAAATGGTGGGAGTGGCTATTATCTATCCACCTTCCCTCATAGCTTGTTGGGCAGGGTATACCATTAAGCCCAGAATCTCCATTATACACAACAATTTGCAGCTATTTAAGTTAGAACTTAGCTATTCCCCATCCCTGGAATCAGTCAAAATCCTCAGGGCAGCTTTGATTTCAGCCTTATTTCTCCCCCACTTGACTGTAATTAGCCTTTCTTCTCAGACACTGGAGACTTCCCCATTTTCTTTCTTGGCCAGCAATGCCTTTTCATTTGGAAAATATTTATTTAATGCAATATATACATGGAAAAATTGGTTTGTTATAAGCGTCCAGCTTAAGTCCCCACAAATTAAGCTTGTGTATGTTACTTCTGGTTGAATTAACTCAAGAACATTGTCAGAGTCCCGTGCCTTTCTCCTGTTCTCTAAAAGGCATTTCCTAGTTCCACCACACAGTCTCTCACCCGATTGACTGTTTTCTTTCAGAACTCTCCTTGTTTGCTTTTGTATTTTAGATAAATAGAATGATGTACCTTTGTTGTTCGTTTTCTCTAAAGGACAACCTTTCAGTATTCCATGAAGTTCACCATCAGTGGAACAACAATATGTCTAGTGTGCATGTGAATTATTTCAGCATCTATTTCTTTTAAAGACTTGTACTAAACGTATTATTTTTAGCTGCCCTGTTCCCATAAAGATGTGTTTTATACTTCCACCCCTAACCCTACAGCAGGACTGCCCAATGTCCTTACAGTTCCCAGTGACAGGAATCAGTTCCTCTCAAGACATAAGTCTTTTCCAGCTGTCTCCTACATCTCAGATCAGCTGATATTTAACATTTAATCTTGCTAAGGTCAAATGTTCTCAATTAGTTATCATTGTTTGTGTTTTTCAGCCTCCAAAGTATTCCGTCATTTGACAAGTGATTTTGTTTTGCTTTATATCTGGATTGCCAGATTTAGCAAATAAAGTTATGTAACAACAATACCAGTTAAATTGAAATTTCAGATAAACAATGACTTTTTGTTTAAAGTACCATACCAGTATCTTCTGTAAGAACAAATTACACATAATAAATGTTCTGATAAATGTGATAGAAAAGAAGAAATGTGTTAGTGGGAGTAAAGTTCATAGGGGATAAGGCTTCACTTCAGGCGAGAAGTGTAAGCCAAAGAAACCCTTTCTTCCCCAACTTGCTGTTTTGGTTGTGGTATTAATTCACAGCAATAGAAACCCTAATTAAGGCAGGGGTAATAAATGCTGACTCATGAAGATAACAGTGGATGTTGTTTCCTCTTTCTATAATTTGCCTTCAGTTCTTTCCCTATTATGAATGTGGAAATAGGGAAAAAAAAACCCTCAAAACTACACATACTGACTCGTGTCTGATGTCCCTTTGATTTTGATTTAATAAAGATAAATAAGTAAATAATAAAATATATGTATATATTAAATAATATTAGTAATGTCTTAATAAAACAGAAAACATTCAATAAATTACTTCTAAAACAGAACTAGAAGATCTGGAATGCAATGGTTTACAAAAATGAAGTGTTTTCAACTTGACAATGTTTTAAGCATTTTTTTATTAGTTTTTACATCATTCTTTTAACGATCTCTCATGCCTCGTGGACCTACTTTAGAAGACCTTCCAATTAAAATGTGGTCCAGCCCAATGTTCCTTCTAGATTCAGGAAGAGCACATAAGCTTTAATAGCAGCTGTACCTTCATCAAACGGCTCCATGTTTCTCATCCGGCCTGTCAGGGCCCTTGGTAGAACTTGAGAATGGGGAATAAGTTGCTGCCTCTGCCCATTTCTGTTTCCCAAGTATAAATAATTCCTCTTATAAACCAGAACCTTCCCTCAAGGCCTAGTAGAGATTTGACACTTCAAGAAGTTTTTTTCTTGATCTCTGAACTCAGTTCTCCAACACCAAGCCTGAGGTAATTGTTGTGTCTCAAAGCTCCCAGGGCCTTTGCTTTCCAATGAATAAAGAATAGAGTTCTTCAGAAAATACAGCAGCTCACAAAAGATGCGCAAGAATATCAGCCACAGATACAGCTCTCACATAGGAATACATGCTTGCACTGCAGAGTGGGCTACCCTTCTCTTCCACTGTGTGAAGATTCACATTGATGGGATTTATAAGAAAGCCTACAGCGCCTGTCACAATAGTTAATGAGTTTCTGTCTTGTCTTTTCCAACTAAAATCACTGCGGCATTAAGATTAGGTTTTCTTTTCTTTTTTTTTTTTTTAATATGATCAGTTGTAGTTAGAAACTGCAACCAGAAATGGTGATGATAGTGACTTCCACCATTGTTTTTATGTATCTCCTTTATGAATTCAACTCTTTGCTATCCTCTAACTACAGCAAGAGTCTTCCCTTGGGGACCTCTTGTGTAGTCTCTACAGTTTCCATGTATCTTCTTCCTGGTCCCTGCTTTTTTCTGAACCATTCCATCCCCCATAGCATTATTGCTCTTTCAATAAAGTAACGTCTTGGTATTCCTCAATCATGAGGCTGTGTTCCATTCCCTCATGGTAGCATAGCATGGCTACTTCCAAGACTTAATTTGCCCTATGTAGCCTTTAAGTTACAGTTAGAAAACCACATGGTTCTATGCATGTGTGGCAATCACAACTGCAATGGTCTGACCTAGAGTTTGTATACTTTAGTCACTTTAAAGGAAAGGGGATAAATGTCATAGCTGTGACTCATGCCTGTCTCAGAACAGGAGCATGGCCTGTACAGGGAGACCTGTGGAAGCTCTGCCTTCTTGGGGCGTGAGAGGAAAACTGGAAGCAGACAGAATGGCTTCCAAAGATGTCTTAACACTTAGAGAAACGGTCAAGTGGGTGCAGAAAACACTTATATCCCAAATCAGTAAGTTCTGGAAATGTTAAGATCTGTTTGTAAAATGCAGAACTCATGGGGAATTCATTTCCAACAGATTGCAGGATAGTTATGAACAGTCAGGAAAATAATTGATTACCATTGGAACAGGTTTTTTTTATAACTAATATTTGATCTTGCTTTCAAGTGGTCACTTTGAGATCTTCCATGAACTGCCTGTTTAAATAACCAACATACACTGTGCTCTTGCTTTCCCCACAAACCTCCATTTGTTTTTGTCCCTTAATCTTAACATCCATAGTTTTACACAGCACAGTCATAGTTTTACAAAGTGCACCACTCAAGAGTTACGAAAAATGAGCCGGGCATGGTAGCTCACACCTTTAATCCCAGCACTCGGGAGGCAGAGGCAGGCGGATTTCTGAGTTCGAGGCCAGCCTGGTCTACAAAGTGAGTTCCAGGACAGGTAGGGCTATACAGAGAAACCCTGTCTCAAAAAAAAAAAAAAAAAAAAAGAGTTACGAAAAATTACTCTGCCTCCAGGAAGGTCTATATCTGATCCCCACCAGATCAGACACCGAGCAATAAGAAATTACCATTGCTTAGAAATGTGATTTAGAACATGAAAAATTGCTCTCAATAAGCCTGTGGTAACTAAACCTACTGTCACCCAGCCTGGCTGATGACAAAACTATAAACTCTTGGCTCTACCTTCCTCAAATGTGTTTTCTGCTTGTCTCTCTACAGGAGTGTTCCCTGTAACACCAGGATAGCAGAAAAGAACTATTTTCTGATCAGCGTGTAGTACAGTTCTTGCTGCTATTTCTTAAAAAAAAAAAAGTATCAAAAATATCAATGACATGCATTTCTTTCAGATAGGGGGAAGTCTGTCTGTGGTTTAGCTAGAGGATTTATTGATAAATTTTCAAACAAAGGAGGTGAGAAAGGAAATAGGCCATCTAGAGCAGACCACATAATATATCTCAGTTCTTTTCATCCTCCTAACAACACAGTTATTACATTTAATACACAAGAAACCTAAGCGCCAAAGGACTCAAGCATCTTAGATGATTCACACAATGTCTAGGGAAAGGAGACTTTGACCTGAGCCTACATCGCCGCCTTCCCTTTAAATCTTCATTCCTTTCTCCAGGGTGGTCACAGACAAATTCTGCCCAAATTTAACCTAAGCCCTTGATCGTTTAAAGGTTAAAACCTGTCTCTGTTCAGGGAGTAAATCCCAGAAAAAGCCCTGCATGCCCAGTGCTAGCTGCATGTTTAACCTGGAGATTTGCTACAATAGCAGCCCCTCTGGAAACTGGCCAGGTCTTTAGCCTCCCTGGCACACAGCACAGTGACTCAGGTCAGACTACAGCCGCTCAGAACAAACCCTTCAAAACAGGACCTCAAAAATGTCAATGACTAAGGTACTATTGTTCTCAAATGACCTTGGTTAGGGGCAGAGACCACTCGTGTTCATAAAATAAAAAGCAATGCAAGATGAGAACGTTATGCTGATTGACTTCACTGTTTTCAAGATTTAAAAATAACATTTTTTGAAATTGTTTTGCTTTTGTTTTTGTTTTTATAGCGTTATCAGCTGATTATGGGATAGTCTGAGAAGTGGAAGTACTCCTTCAAATCTTGTTTCTTCCTCTTCTGAAGGACATAAAAGCTAAGCCTTCAGTGAAGTTGCCCTCTGAAGGCCAACGGGAAGTATTTGTTTTGTCTTATGTGTAAAACCGGAGTTAGCATCCAAAAGAACTAGATGTCCCCATGAAAAATGAAAAAGATCATGGTAAACAGCTGGAGAGAGCAGATAGCATGTTGCCCTGTGTGCATTCCTCACAGGCCCCTCACGCTGCTCCCTTCAGACGGAGAAAACATTTCCTGCCTCGGTGCATAGCAGAGGAAGACAAGAGGCCTGCAATGACCTCAGAAGGCTCTGGCAGTTTTCCAAAGGCCTTGAGCAGAATTATCTCAAAGCTTCTATCAATGCAGTGAGCCTTTTCGGTATGGTGTGGAACACTTCTGCACTCAACAGGATAGATAACAGTTGCTGTAGAGGGTCCTCTTTACAACCAATGGAAATATGTTCATCAGTGATGCAGAAGAGGGCATCATTATTAATAATACGTTTCTCTAACCTTCTTCACTCCTAGCCCACCATAATTTTTTAAAGGCAGACAGTAATTTAATAATGCCCATAATATGCTATAGAATATAATATATCCTGTCATTGAATGAATAATAGTAGTTGACATTATTCAAGCACGTGCTGCGCCTCTGGTACTGAGCTTAGAAATAGAGTACGAAGCATGCAAGTCAATGGAGCTGCTAGCCTATTCCTTATTCTGTGAGCCAGAACTTCTAGGGAAGCTCTAACACAGATCAGGGGTCAAACCTGCTCCCTCAGCATTTATAAGTCGATTGATTTAGATGTGTGTAGTACATATATAGCTAAGCTACTATAGAAGCATACAATAAAACTCAGAAATACACGAGAGTATGATAAAAAACTTAACATGTTGGGAAAGCAGGTATTTTTTAAAGGGCATGCAAGGCACACACAACCAAGACAGGGCTAAATAGTGTGCTTTAAATAATATTAAAGGGAATACAGAATTGAGAGGTAGAGAGAGCCATTTTTGAAGCCAGTCAGTGATGGTTCCTATGCAGCATGGCTTGCTGTGGCCTAAGGAAAAGAAAGCATCTAGGAAGACTGGATAAGAGAATGAGGACCACAGAAAGGAAGCACGCTGCCCATGCTGAGCAGTGAGCTTTTATTCCTGCACCCATTAGAGTGTTGTTAGAAGTCTACACAGAATCCACGTGAGCCATTAACCATTAGGTTATCTTTTGTTTGTTTGACTACTGTACTGGCTAGTTTTGTGTCAACTTGACACAGCTGGAGTTATCACAGAGAAAGGAGCTTCAGTTGAGGAAATGCCTCCATGAGATCCAACTGTAAGGCATTTTCTCAATTAGTGATCAAAGGGGAAAGGCTCCTTGTGGGTGGAACCATCTCTGGGCTGGTAGTCTTGGGTTCTATAAGAGAGCAGGCTGAGCAGGCCAGGGGAAGCAAGCCAGTAAAGAACATCCCTCCGTGGCCTCTGCATCAGCTCCGGCTTTCTGACCTGCTTGAGTTCCAGTCCTGACTTCCTTGGTGATGAATAGCAGTATGGAAGTGTAAGCTGAATAAACCCTTTCCTCCCCTACCTGCTTCTTGGTCATGACGTTTGTGCAGGAATAGAAACCCTGACTAAGACAACTACCAAGTTATTTCCTGAAGAAGGGCAAAGAGAAAGAAGAGGCCACATCTGTTACAAAATAATGAGAAAGTAGAAAAAGAAGATAAAATTAACAGGTACAGAATATTAAATGCATGCATGATGATACGATTACCAAAACCTAAAGGGGACTCATCTCCTGAAGCTTGGGAAAGAGAAAGGGAATTTCCAGCACCAAACATGGGGCTACCTTTGTTTTTCTACAGCTGATCCTCCCCATGGCACTTCCATCTAAGTCTCTTGCTCCCCAGTGACTAGAATTTACATTTATAGTCCCTATTCCTGTCTCTGGGCTCTACATGGAAAGCCCATTCTTTTTCTTTTGCATCTGCTCTCAGACCACACACACTCAAACACACACACTGACACACACAGATATTCACACACAGAGACACGCAGGCAGACACACACACTCACACACACATGCACTCACACACACACGTACACATGTGTGCCATTAACCATTAGGTAAAGTTTTGTTTGTTTGACAACTAAGTTATTTCCTAAGAAAGGGCAAAGAGAAGAAAGAGGTCACATGTGTTACAAAATAATGAAAAAGTAGAAAAAGAAGAGAAAAAATTCTTCATACTTTGGATTTACATACTTTGTAGATCCTTAAGCAACAACATGAGAATTTCCTCAAATTACATCATCTCTTTTATTTAAATATTTTGTATTAGATATTTTTGTTATTTACATTTCATATGTTATCTCCTTTCCTAGTTTCCCCTCCAAAAATCCTCTACCCCTTTCCTCCTCCCCCACTGCTCACCAACCCACCCACTCCTGCTTCCTGGCCCTGGCATTCCCCTATACTGTGTCATAGAACCTTCACAGGACCAAGGGCCTCTCCTTCCATTGATGACTGACTAGGCCATCCTCTGCTACATATGCAGCTAGAGCCATGAGTCCCACAATGTGTTTTCTTTGATTGGTGGTCTAGTCCCAGGGAGCTCTGGGGATACTGGTCAGTTCATATTGTTGTTCCTCCTATGGGGCTGCAAACTCCTTCAGCTCCTTAGGTACTTTTCTCTAGCTCATTCATTGGGGACCCTGTGCTCAATCCAATGGATGGCTGTGAGCATCCACCTCAGTATTTGTCAGGCACTGGCAGAGACTCTCAGGAAACAGCTATATTAGGCTCCTGTCAGCAAGCTTTGTTGACATCCACAATAATGTCTAGGTGTGGTGGTTGTTTATGAGATGGATCCCCAGGTGGGACAGTCATTGAATGGTCATGCCTTCAGTCTCTGCTCTGAAGTTTGTCTCTGTAACTCATTCCATGGGTATTTTGTCCCCCTTCTAAGAAGGATCAAAGTATGCACACTTTGGTCTTTCTTCTTCTTGAGTTTCATGTGTTTTGCAAATTGTATCTTGGGTATTCTGAGCTTCTGGGCTAATATCCACTTATCAGTGAGTATATATCATGTGTGTTCTTTTGTTATTGGGTTACCTCACTTAGGATGATATCCTCCAGATGCATCTATTTGTCTGAAAATTTCAAGAATTCATTGTTTTTAATAGCTGAGTAATACTCCATTGTGTAAATGTACCACATTTTCTGTATCCATTCCTCTGTTGAGGGACATCGGGGTTCTTTCTGGTTATTATAAATAAGGCTGCTATGAACATAGTAGAACATGTGTCCTTATTACAAGTTGGAACATCTTCTGGGTATATTCCCAGGAGAGGTATTGCTGGATCTCCTGATAATACTATGTCCACTTTTCTGAGAAACCAACAAACTGATTTCCAGAGTGGTTGTACCTGCTAACAATCCCACCAGCAATGGAGGAATGTTTCTCTTTCTCCACATCCTTGCCAGCATCTGCTGTCACATGAATTTTTGATCTTAGCCATTCTGATTGGTGTGAGGCGAAATCTCAGGGTTGTTTTGATTTGCATTTCCCTGATGATTAAGGATGTTAAACATTTTTAGGTGCTTCTCGGCCATTCGGTATTCCTTAGTTGAGAATTCTTTAGCAAGTCTCTGAAGAAAGAAATTGAAGATCTCAGAAGGTGAAAAGATCTCCCATGCTCATGGATTGGCAGGATTAATATAGTAAAAGTGGCCATCTTGCTGAATGCAATCTACAGGTTCAATGCAATCCCCATCAAAATTCCAACTCAATTCTTCATCGAGTTAGAAAGGGCAATTTGCAAATTTATCTGGAATATCAAAAAACCTAGGATAGCAAAAACTATTCTCAACAATAAAAGAACCTCTGGTAGAATCACCATCCCTGACCTCAAGCTGTACTATAGAGCAATTGTGATGAAAACTGCATGGTACTGGTATAATGACAGACAGGTAGATCAATAGAATAGAATTGAAGACCCAGAAATGAATTCACTTACCTATGGTCCCTTGATCTTTGACAAGGGAGCTAGAAGCATCCAGTGGAAAAAAGACAGAATTTTCAACAAATGGTGCTGGTTCAACTGGAGGTTAGCATGTAGAAGAGTGTGAATTGATCCATTCTTATCTCCTTGTACAAAGCTCAAGTCTAAGTGGATCAAGAACCTCAACATAAAACCAGAGACACTGAAACTTATACAGGAGAAAGTGGGGAAGAGCCTTGAGGATATGGGCACAAGGGAAAAATTCCTGAACAGAACACCAATGGCTTGTGCTGTAAGATCAAGATTTGACAAATGGGACCTCATAAAACTGCATAGCTCCTGTAAGGCAAAGAACACTGTCAATAAGACAAAAAGGCCACCAACAGATTGGGAAAGGGTCTTTTTCAATCCTAAATCTGATAGGGGGCTAATGTCCAATATATAAATATATACAAAAACAAAAACAAAACCCTCAACAAGTTAGACTCCAGAAAACCAAATAACCCTATTAAAAATGGGGTACAGAGTTAAACAAAGAATACATCATCTCTTAATTCATGAGAAAATGATCAACATTTGATGCTACAAAGCTGCTGCTCATCATTCAGGTGAAATCTGTACCTAATTGCAGTGCTCTACTCCAGGAAAGCCAGTCACTTGCAACCTTCCTGAACCCTGACTGATAACAGAGACTCTTAACCCCATGTTCCCAGGAAGAGAGAAAAGCTCTGCGGTTGTAGATGAATAATTGGAGCTCTGTACACCACACTCCAATGGGAACAGGAACTACGGATTCCAAAACTGACTTTACACAAGCTGTCAGCTTCCTTACCTGATAAGGCAAGAAAGGATCACTTATTTTTCTGGGAACTGGTGGTAATTTAAACTTTTTTTTTCCAGACTGTCCTGTAATTACCTCCCAGTTTTCATGAATTCTGAAACATGTTTTTATTATTTATAGCCTATTTTCCCTTTGCTATTCATAAACCAGTGAAAACACAGCTCTTACAAATGAGTAAAAAACCCAAAGACAGAACCTACTTGTTTGACTCAATATTTTGATTTGATTTTAAAATCAATAATTTATTTTAACTAAACGACAGACATTTCGTTCCTATGTACAAAGAACTCAGAAATTCCACCCTCCCTCCCACATCCCGTTTTGGTCACAAAGATAATGGCTGCATTGACGAGAACTGTTTCCAGTTCCTGTCAAGGGTCACTTCAGAAAGAGCTCAAGAAAAAAAAAAAGCCTCATGCTTACTTTTAATTTAAAACATTTGAAAATGAATAATTAGCTGTTGGCCTCAAGGGTCTTTTTGTTTTTTGGCAAATGGAAACCTTGGGAGGAAGGAGTTTATGCCAGTGTTGTCACAGCTGGCGCAGATGCAGAAAGACCAGGGACAAGAACCCAAACCTAGTCCAGTCCTCGGGAGCGCCAAGCTACACGGTGGCTCTGCTTGGTCTCCCTTTCTCAACTGCATAGTCTGTAAAGCTCCTTACACTGAGATCATATGTGTCTATAATTATGGCACGTGATACACAGATCTATGGGATGATGTCTCACTGAGTAGAGTGATGTCATGGTAGAGTGGTTATGACAGGTGCTTTGGAAGGACCCTTGACTTTGAATTCAAGCTCTGACATATAAAGTAGTTTGATCTTCCTGAATCATTTCCTTATCTATAACTGCAAGTTCAATGTCCCCCATTGCCAGTGCTACATACAAGTAGACAATAGAGGTATGCATATAACAGATCTGCTAAAAATACATCTCCTTGTCCCATCTCACCATTCATCCATATAACTAATATTTGCCTCTCATTGGATTAATTAATTCCAACCAATATTGTCTTCATATGTGAGGAGCACTTTGTAAGACCCAGTAAGTACACTGAATTATCTATAAGAAGATACATCCCTTCTCACCTTCTTCTCCTAAGAGTCTGGGAGTGAAGATTTAGCCACACACACTCTTGTAGTCACTCACTCTGACTCTAGGCAAGGACAGGAAGCAGAGCCAGACACCAGCAGTCCAAACACAGCTTTGTCTAGAGCAGTGGTTCTCAATCTTCCCAACTTTGTGACCTTTTAATACAGCAGTGACACCCAAACATAAAATTGTCTATGTTGCTACTTCATACCTGTAATTTTGCTACTCTTATGAATATAAATATCTGATATGCAAGATACATGACCCCTGTGAAAAGTTCATTACACACACACAGCCAACAAAGGGGCCACAACCCACAGGTTGAGAATCACTGCTGTAGAGCTTCCTAACATCACATTTTATGCTTTAATCACCAGTGAAGAGGCAACAAAGCTATGTTCAGTCTTCCAGTTTTCCAGTGAGCATATGATTAGCAGAATAGGCTAATCATATGATAATCAGAAGCCCTGACCCAGTGTGAGGGCCCAAATACACTGTAACATCCTCTTGAGGCCAATGTCTGCCAAGGACACTCAATAGGAAGTTGATGCTGAGATCAAGGAAAAGAAGTCCCTCACTGTTTAGTCCAATGAACAAGACTCCACAATTTCAAAGCTCACTCTAAGCTCATTCATACACGAGTCACAGTCTAGACTCTCCATTGATAAGAAGAAAGTTCTTTTCTATCCTGTGATAGATTTCAGGATAATCCAAGGAAAGGGTCAAACTAAAATAAAAGTAAAAAAATGTAAATAATTCAACCTATTTCTCCCTTAAACACAGTTCATTAATCTACTGTAGGGGGGATTACAGTAGGGCTTAGGGTCCCAATGGTTTCAAATATGTGAACCTTCTTGGATTGTCAGCTAATTGCCTTCATTTATTTATTTATTCATTTCTTTATATTACTCATTCATTTACATTTCAAATAATATCCCCCTTCCTGATTACTCCTCCACAAACCCCCATTCTGTCCCCCTCTTCCCTCCCCTTTGCCTCTATGAGGGTGTACCTCCACATACTCACCCACTCCTGCCTCACCGCTATAGCATCCCCCTACACTGGGGCATCAAGCCTCCATAGGATCAAGAGCCTCCCCTCCCACTGATGTCAGATAAGGACATCCTCAACTACATAAGTATCTAGAGCTCCCTCCATGTATACTCTTTAGTTGGTGGTTTAGTCCCTGGGAGCTCTTTGTGGTCGTTAGTTAATATTGTTCTTTGTATGGGGTTACAATAACATTTAACTCCTTCGGGGCTTCCCCTAGCTCTTCCATTGGGGTCCCCAGGCTCAGTCTGATGGTTGGCTGTGAGAATCTGCATCTGTATTGGTCAGGTGCTGGCAGAGCCTCTCAGGGGACAACTATTCCAGACTCCTATCAGCAAGTGTTTCTTCACGTCAGCAATACTGTGAGTGCTTGGTGTCTGCAGATAGAATGGATCCCTAGGTGAGGCAGTCTCTGAATGGCCTTTCCTTCAGTCTCTGTTCCACTTTTTGACCCTGTCTTTCCTTTGGACAGGAACATTTTGCCTTTATTTATTAACTTTCAATTTCCATATGCTCCTAAGACATTCTTAGGAAGAATCCCTAAACACACACAAACACACGCATGCATGCACACACATACACACACCCCATACCTGGTGAGATTTCTACAGTAGACCACTAAAAACAGTTAGATGAACCCTGTTTTATGAGACTGTGTCACCAGCTTGATGAAGTCAAGTCTTTGCTCTTTCAAATGATGCTAGTAAAGACCTGAAATGGAAATTCTGAGGTGAAACATTTACAAGTGAAAACACTACAAGGTAAAAGTTTCATGTGCCTAAATGAAGAAATTATCCCCTTTGGTTCATAGTTTCCATTTGTAAGGTTTTAAAAGTCTTGGATTCTCTAAGGTTGTACTGTAGATGTTAAAAATTTATGTCTAATAGAAAATTACTTTACCTTTTAATTCCTCTACATTTTACTATTGAAACAGAATTTATATCAAAAGGTATAGCAAAAGATTTTAAAAAGCACGACTCTCCAGGGGCTGGCCTTGAACTCTGCAGCACAGTGAGAATACTAAGCAAATTAACACACATTACACCCACTTAAAAGAGCTAAAATATACTTAGCAGGTCAGATGTTGTTAAATAATGCACCTTTTTTTTTAACCAGTGGAAATTTGGCCCAGGTCACAAGTCATTACTCTAAATAACAAGCACCAAAGGGCAAGTCTCCCCTAGAAGTAACAAGGGCTAAACCCAAGAGCAAAGTTGGGATGTTGGAAAAGAAGGAGCATAGATGTTTAGGTACCATGATTTCCTATGCTGAAACAATTCAGGAGAAAGACAATTTATTTGACATATTCCCTCTTTAAAAAACAAAAACTATCAATGAACCATTAAATAAAAAACAGGTGCCTCAAAGTATTAGATTTACTTTAGAAATTCTATCTTCATGTACTCTATACAAGAGGGAAGACCTTATTTGTAGGTCTTCTTAAAGGTTGACACAACCTTCTGCTTCACAAGGAAACACACAACCTTTTTGCAAACTATTTAACCAACGTTGTTTAGCGCACCAACTTCATGTAGCAATGGGAAATGAATTCAGCCAGACAGCTCTGTCAGAGATAGAATAACTCAGGTACTTGCAGTCAGTGCCTGAAGTGGCCAGATAGGATGAATGGTATCCCTCCAAGAGATGCCTTCACCCGAAGCTATGGAACCAGCAAGCATGCTATCTTACTTCACAAAGAGGAAAAAGATTGGAGCTGGAGTTATGGATGTACATTGCCTTCTTTTAAAAGTAAGATTACCAATCTTGTACACAAGGTCCTCAGAGACCAGTCTGTGCAGGAGAGCACACAGGCTGCAGAAGCAAGATAGCTTCTTAGACAGGGTTACTTCTGGACTTCATCTTCAGCCAGGAGGCAGAGGTGAGACCCAGACCTCTGCGAATCTTTCCTGCAAGAGAAGAGCTTGCATGAAGAGAGTGTTCTGACCACTGAGACTCAGGAGAGAGTAGGACTCCCAGGAAATCTGACAGAGGCTAACAGAATCACAGGAGAAACAAGCTCCAGCCAGAGACAGCTATAACAACTAACACCAGAGATTATCAGAAGGCGAAAGGCAAACATAAGAATCTTACTGACAGAAACCAAGACCACTCAGCATCATCAGAACCCAGCACTCCCACCACAGCGAGTCTTGGATACCCCAACACACCCAAAAAGCAAGATTCAGATTTAAAATCATATCTCATGATGCTGGTAAAGGACTTTAAGAAGAGCATTAATAACTCACTTAAAGAAATACAGGAGAACAATGCTAAACAGGTAAAAGCCCTTAAAGAAAAACCACAGAAATCCCTCAAGGAATTACAGGAAAACACTGTTAAACATGTAGAAAACCTTAAAGAGGAAACACAAAAATCCCTTAAAGAACTACAGGAAAACATAACCAAGCAGGTGATGGAATTGAACAAAACATCCGAGAACTAAAAATTGAAGTAAAAACAATGAAGAAAACCCAAAGAGAGACAACTCTGGAGATAGAAATGCTAGGAAAGAAATCAGGAACCATAGATGTGAGCATAAGCAACAGAATACAAGACATGGAAGAGAGAATCTCAGGTGCAGAAGATTCCATAGAGAACATGGACACATCAAAGAAAATGCAAAATGGAAAAAGATCCCAACTCAAAATATCCAGGAAATCCAGGACACAATGAGAAGACCAAACCTACGGATAATAGGAGTAGATGAGAATGAAGATTTTTCAACTTAAAGGGCCAGTAAATATCTTCAACAAAATTATAGAAGAAAACTTCAATAACCTACAGAAAGAGATGCCCATGAATATACAAGAAGCCTACAGAACTCGAAATAGACTGGACCAGAAAAGAAATTCCTCCCGAAACATAATAATCAGGAAAACAAATGCACTAAATAAAGATAGAATATTAAAAGCAGTAAGGGAAAAAGGGCAAGTAACGTATAAAGGCAGACTTATTAGAATTACACCAGATTTCTCACCAGAGACTATGAAAGTCAGAAGATCCTGGACAGATGTTATACAGACCCTAAGAGAACACAAATGCCAGCCCAGGCTACTATACCCAGCCAAACTCTCAATTACCATAGATGGAGAAACCAAAGTATTCTATGACAAGGCTAAATTCACAAAATATCTTTCCATGACTCTAGCCCATCAAAGGATCATAAAGGGAAAACTCCAACACAAGGACAGAAACTATGTCCTAGAAAAGGCAAGAAAGTAATCCTTCAACAAACCTAAAAGAAGACAGCCACAAGAACATAATCCCAACTCTAACAACAAAAAATAACAGGAAGCAACAGCTACTTTTCCATAGTATCTCTTAATATCAATGGACTCAATTCCCCAATAAAAAGACATAGACTAACAGACTGGCTACATAAACAGGACCCAACATTTTGCTGCCTACAAGAAACCTACCTCAGGGAAAAATACAGAGACTACCACAGAGTAAAAGGCTGGAAAAAAATTTTCCAAGCATATGGTCCAAAGAAAAAAGCTGGAGTAGCCATTCTAGTATCAAATAAAATTGACTCCCAACCCAAAGTTATAAAAAAAGACAAGGAGAGGCACTTCATAGACATCAAAGGTAAACTCTACCAAGATGAACTCTCAACTGTGAATATCTATGCTCCAAATCAAAGGGCATCCAAATTAATTAAAGAAACTATAGTAAAGCTCAAAGCACACATTGCACGTCACACAATAATACTGTGAGACTTCAACACCCCACTCTCATCAATGGACAGATCCTGGAAACAGAAACTAAACAGAGACACATTGAACCTAACAGAACTTATGAAAAAAAAAAGGGATTTAACAGATATCTACAGAACATTTTTATCCTAAAACAACAGGATATACCTTCTTCTCAGCACCTCATGGTACCTTCTCCAAAATAGACCATATAATTGGTCACAAAACAGACCTCAACAGATACAAAAATATTGAAATTGTCCCATGCATCCTATCAGACCAACATGGACTAAGGCTGATCTTTAATAACAACATAAATAATAGAAAGCCAACATTCATGTGGAAGCTGAAAAAAACTCTACTCAGTGATAACTTGGTCAAGGAAGAAATAAAAAAAGAAATTAAAGACTTTTTAAAGTTTAATGAAAATGAAGCCACAACATACCCAAACTTATGGGACATGATGAAAGCATTTCTAAGAGGGAAACTCATAGCTCTGAGGGCCTCCAAAAAGAAACTAGAGATAGCATACTCTAGCAGCTTGGAAGTACATCTAAAAGCTCTAGAAAAAAAGGAAGCAATTTCACCCAAGAGGAATAGAGGGCAGGAAAAAAAAAAAAAAAACTCAGGGCTGAAATCAACCAAGTGGAAACAAAATCAACTATACAAAGAATTAACCAATTTAGGAGCTGGTTCTTTGAGAAAATCAACAATATAGATAAACCCTTAGCCAACTAACTAGAGGACACAAGAACAGTATCCTAGTTAACAAAATCAAAAAATGAAAAGGGAGACATAACAACAGAACATGAGGAAATCCAAAACATCAGATCCTACTACAAAAGGCTACACTCAACAAAACTGGAAAACCTGGATGAAATGGACAGTTTTCTAGACAAGTACCAGGTACCAAAATTAAGTAAAGATCAGATTAATGATCTAAACAGTCCCATATTACCTAAAGAAATAGAAGCAATCATTAATAGTCTTCCAACCAAAAAAATTCCAGGACCAGATGGGTTTAGTGCAGAGTTCTATCAGACCTTCAAAGAAGACCTAATTCCAATTCTCCTCAAAATACTTCACAAAATAGAAACAGAAGGTACTCTATCCAATTCTTTTTATGAAGCCACAATTACTCTGATAACTAAACCACATAAAGACCCAACAAAGAAAGAGAACTTCAGACCAATTTCCCTTATGAATATTGATGCAAAAATACTCAATAAAATTCTCAATAACCAAATCCAAGAAGACATCAAAATGATCATCCATCATGATCAAGTAGGCTTCATTCCAGTGATGCAGGGATGATTTATATATGGAAATCCATCAACATAAGCCACTATATAAACAAACTCAAAGTAAAAACCACATGATCATCTCATTAGATGCTGAGAAAGCACTTAACAAAATCCAACACCCATTCATGATAAAAGTCTTGAAAAGATCAAGAATTCAAGGCCCATACTTAAACATAATAAAAGCAATATACAGCAGACCAGTAGCCAACATCAAACTAAACGGAGAGAAGCTTGAAGCAATCCCACTAAAATCAGGGACTAGACAAGGCTGCCCACTTTCTCCCTACCTATTCAATATAGTACTTGAAGTCCTAGCCAGAGAAATTACACAACAAAAGGAGGTCGAGGGGATACAAATTGGATAGGGAGAAGTCAAAATATCACTATTTGCATATGATATGATAGTATATATAAGTGACCCTAAAAATTCCACCAGAGAATTCCTAAACCTGATAAACAGCTTCAGTGCAGTAGCTGGATATAAAATTAGCTCAAACAAATCAGTGGCCTTTCTCTACACAAAGGATAAATAGACTGAGAAAGAAATTAAGGAAACAAAACTCTTCATAATAGTCACAAATAATATAAAATACCTTGGTGTGACTCTAATTAAGGAAGTGGAAGATCTGTATGATAAGAACTTCAAGTCTCTGAAGAAAGAAATCGAAGATCTCAGAAAATGGAAAGATCTCCCATGCTCATGGATTGGCAGGATTAATATAGTAGAAATGACTTTCTTGTCAAATGCAATCTACAAATTCAATGCAATCCCCATCAAAGTTCCAACTCAATTCTTCACCGAGTTAGAAAGGGCAATTTGCAAATTTATCTGGAATAACAAAGAACCTAGGATAGTGTATTAGGAATAGCCACTACAGATAGCAAAAACTATTCTCAACAATAAAAGGACCTCTGGTAGAATCACCATCCTTGATTTCAAGCTGTATTACAGAGTCATTGTGATAAAAACAGCATGGTACTGGTAGAGCGACAGACAAGTAGATCAATGGAATAGAATTGAAGACCCAGAAATGAACCCACATACCTATGGTCACTTGATCTTCGACAAGGGAGCTAAAACCATCTAGTAGAAAAAGGACAGCACTTTCAACAAATGGTGCTGGCACAACTGGCAGTTATCATGTAAAAGAATGAGAATTGATCCATTCTTATCTCCTTGTACAAAACTCAAGTCTAAGTGGATCAAGTAACTCTACATAAAACCAGAGACACTGAAACTTATAGAGGAGAAAATGCAGAAGAGCCTTGAGGATATGGGCACAGGGGGAAAATTTCTGAACAGAACAGCAATGTATTGTGCTGTAAGATCGAGAATCAACAAATGGGACCTCATAAGATTACAAAGTTTCTGTAAGGCAAAAGACACTATCAATAAGACAAAAAATCCACCAACAATTGAGAAAGGATCTTTAACAATTCTAAATCAGATAGGGGACTAATATCCAATATATATAAAGAACTCAAGAAGATGGACTCCAGAAAACCAAATAACCCTATTTAAAAATGGGGTACAGTGCTAAACAAAGAATTCTCAACTGAGGAATACTGAATGGCTGAGAAGCACCTGAAAAAATGTTCAACATCCTTAATCATCAGGGAAATGCAAATCAAAACAACCCTGAGATTCTACCTCACACCAGTCAGAATGGCTAAGATCAAAAATTCATGTGACAGCAGATGCTTGTGAGGATGTGGAGAAAGAGGGACACTCCTGCATTGCTGGTGGGATTGCTAGCTGGTACAACTACTCTGGAAACCAGTTTGTTGCTTCCTCAGAAAATTGGACATAGTACTACCAGAAGTTCCAGCAATAACTCTCCTGGGCATATACCCAGAAGATGTTCCAACTGGTAATAAGGACACATGCTCCACTATGTGCATAGCAGCCTTATTTATAATAGCCAGAAGCTGGAAAGAACCCAGATGTCCTTCAACAGAGGAATGGATACAGAAAATGTGGTACATTTACACAATGGAATACTACTCAGTTATTAAAAACAATGAATTTATGAAATTCTTAGGCAAATGGATGGATCGGGAGGATATCATCCTGAATGAGGTAACCCAATCACAAAAGAAAACACATGGTATGCACTCACTGATAGCGGATATTAACCCAGAAACTTAGAATACCCAAGATACAATTTACAAAACACATGAAAATCAAGAAGAGGGGTTGGGGATTTAGCTCAGTGGTAGAGCGCTTGCCTAGCAAGTGCAAGGCCCTGGGTTCAGTCCTCAGCTCTGGAAAAAAAAAAAAAAGACAAAATGAAAATCGAGAAGAAGGAAGACCAAAGTTTGGATACTTCGTTCCTTCTTAGAATGGGGAACAAAATACCATGGAAGGAGTTACAGAGACAAAGTTCAGAGCTGAGATGGAAGGAAAGACCATCCAGAGACTGCCCCACCCAGGGATCCATCTCATATACAACCATCAAACCCAGACACTATTCCATATGCCAGAAAGATTTTGCTGACAGAACCCTGATATAGCTTTCTCTTGTGAGCCTATGCCAATGCCTGGCAGATACAGAAGTGGATGCTCACAGTAATCTATTGGATGGAACACAGGGCCCCTAATGAAGGAGCTAGAGAAAGTACCCAAGGAGCTAAAGGGGTCTGCAACCCTATAGGAGGAACAATATGAACTAACCAGTATCCCCCCACCCCCGGAGCTGTGTCTCTAGTTGCATATGTAGCAGAGGATGGCCTAGTCAGCCATCAATGGGAGGAGAGGCCCTTGGTCTTGCCAAGATCATATGCCCCTTTACAGGGGAATGCCAGGGCCAGGAAGTGGGAGTGGGTGGGTTGGAGAGCAGGGCAAGGTGGAGCAGGGAGGGTATAGGGGACTTTCGGGATAGCATTTGAAATGTAAATGAAGAAAATATCTAATAAGAAACTATTTTTTAAAAAGGTAATATTACCAAGAACTATTGGAGTAGCCCAATGTAATCTCAGAGATCCATAGTTTGTAAAAGGTTATAGAAGCTCTCAGGGATGCAATGCCCAAAGGATTCCTCTTCCAGCTGTTGTTTAGAAGAGAAGAAGGGGATGGAGACAGACTGTAGAAACTAGCAAAAGTTCAGAAAGAATTCTCCTCCCAAAATGAACATTGACTTTAGTCTATGGGGTCTGTATTGGACTTTTGAGGATAAAGTGGTATTATGTTAAGTTATAAACTTGTAGTCTATTATAACAAAACCTAAGACCTGTGCATTTCACTTTCATAAGTTTTAATAACTAAGTTTACAGGTTTTCACAATGGAGACAAGCAAGTTAGATCTGTTAAGTGAAAGCAGTTCATCACACTTTAGAAACTGAGTTCACTCTCTAAGACCCCTGCGGTGGAAGGAGGGAATTCATGCTGAAAGTTATTGACTGGTCCATGTGCACCACACTGTTCATTTCATGCTTGGAGCATCTTGGACTCTACGGGATCTTTTACAAATGTGGAATATTCAGAGTGGGGAGTGGTTAGGTTATGTCAAAAAAAAACTCAAGGAAAGCTCCATGCAATTGCAAGATGATAGAATCCTGTCTATAAGTCCCTTCTCTAGCTCTGCTCCATTAAGGAAACCTCCTACCTTGCTTTCCCCTTCAAGGCCAATATGGAAATCCATTCCAATCAGACAGCCCTATTTTGGAGCTAACACAATGGCACTAATTAGAGCTTGTAACATCATTCCCTCCAAACTTCAGACTCCTCTTCATTACCTCCCTTTCTACTCAGCATTGTGATTTTACAAAGTTCAAATACAATGACATGCTAAGGCATTGTAAGTATTAGCTTTAAAAACAATTTTTTTTTCCTTTTAAAGTTATGTCCACCAAGGGAACGTGATGTTCTATATTTAAAAACAGACTCTTTTTAGATTTCCAAACACTAGTCGCTCACTGAAGATCTTTCCTCCAAAGAGAGTGAATGAGGTATAGGAAGAGATGGAGGAAACTCGAGGCAGACAGCAAGACTTCCCAAGAGATTTCTGATACTTCTAGAATCTTCCCTTTTGACATGATAAAAGAGAATAAAAATCATATTTTAAGTATCCAGTCAAAAAAGGTATAGTTACTTCCTTTTGGAGAACCTTGAGTGAAAAACAGATTTTGGACTAAATTGTATATTATATTTTGTGTTAAAGTCAGGCAGCATAGTAATCTCCTAAAGTTGGACAAACTACAATCAAAACCAAATACAGAAATGACAATTGGTATAAAAGGAAAGAATTCGAGGGTAATTGACTGATGTTGTAAGGGCTGATAGTTTTCCTGTCATGGTAGACAAATGTAAATACAGTTACATGATACCAGCATAGCTCATACTAAGTGAATCACTGCCTTCCCAAAAGGAACAAAAATATACAATTATTAGCTTCCCAGAAACTGGATTCAATGTTAGCAAATTCGATAAAATATTACTTTGTAAGGGTGTTACTTGATATTTCAAATACAGAAGCAATTGAAAACATTGTCTTTGGCCTTCAGCCCGTGGGGCTGGATATCATCTATGCATCTGGCAAATTACTAAGAAACAGCAATGATTGAGGATGTAGGGTGGGCTCCTGGGCTACCTGGGTACCTGGTCAGACAATCAATGTTGAAATGACTTGCTGTCTGGGTCTCTGAGGACTGCTGCAACCAAGTGCCACACACCTTAAGACAACAGAAATATATTGTCACAGCTCTACAGGCTTGGGAGCTCATCCCTACAATTTGAGCAGAACTATGTTCCCTCTAAAGTCTTCCAGGGACACTTTCCTAGCTTCTCCCTGGCTTCAAGAAATATGTGGTGGCAGAAACTCAGTGTGCCTGCTGTGCACGTTGTGGTCTTATCCTCCCACTTCCGCATCTGCAAGTGGCCATCTTCTTCAGGAGACTTTAGTAACATAGGACAAGAAGCCTTGTCTATTGAGTATCACTGTGGGAAGCCGCAAACACCATTACAAGATGGCGCTGGTTTCTATAAGCCGACGCCCATGAATATGGGTAAACAACCAATGTGTGCATGTGCATAAGAGTTTTTTGCTGAGTCACTGCCTGGCCCGAGGCATATTAATGAGGTACTGGTAGCATAACCAATCAGGTATGGACACGTCACTCCTAGGCCTATATAAGCAGCGCCATTTCTGGGGCTCGGGGTCTTTCGCCTATGCAGTCCATGCTCTCCCAATAAACGTGTTGCAGAAGGATCCTGTTGTGGCATCTTACTTGCTGGCAAGTCGGGCATCCCACAAAATGGTGCCGAAATCCGGGAAGTAACATCTTCAGGCACGAGCGAAGACCCCCTATTACAGGAAGGATTCAGAACTGCATCACGGGGATTGAGCGGTTGATGAAGTGTTCCCGTAAAGCAGTCTGTTGAGAAGGATTCAACTGCATGGATTCAGAACTCTTCAGCTGGGGAACAGTGGTACCAGTAAGGAAAAAGAAATTAATATAAGTCTCCGAGAGGTATGCTTTCCTACGCAGTAGATCCTGTAATTGTTGCTGGGGTTGTGTTGTTTGTTTTCTTTCTTGCCTTGATATTATGCTATTGCCTTAATTTTCATCGCCCTGGACATGAGTTTATCTGCTGGGAGTAGCTCGGCAGACACATAAGATCATAAAGCGAGTGTAGATAAACTTGAGGATCGATCTTGGGGATAAGAACCTCACGGAGATAAGTGAGTATCTAAAGGATGCTTCAGTCCAGGGTACCGGCCAGTCTATGCTGTTAGTGAGGCTGGTGCAAGCCCTGCTCAAAGAACGAGGTTTAAAGATTTCTGAAAGCACAGTGAGAGGGTTCTTAAAAGAAATAGACAGACTCGCTCCTTGGTTTGCCCCCACTGGGTCGCTGACACTACCTAGTTGGGAAAAGTTAGGGAGAGATATAGCGAGAGAGGAGGCAAAAGGAAAAGTGAAAGCAGGAACAAGGCCGTTATGGAAACTGATTAAGGCCAGTCTATCCAGGACAAGAAATGTGAGCCACCTGTTAAGGAAGGGCAGAGACTTTTGCAGGAGCACCAGGGAAGCATATTAGAAACAGAGAGAAGTGAAAAAGAAGGCGCGTGCAGAAAAATAAGTAAAATAAGAAATATAAAAAGAGAAAAAATGAAAATAAGCTATTTCAGAGCTCTCCTAGGGACAGAAGGAAAACGGGAGACATCCTGCTTCCTCTCTGGCTCCTATGGAAATATTCTTAGCTCTGGTTAGGATATCTGGGTCCCTTTGAGACACCAAGTTCTATTCCCTGTCTGTCTATTATCTGTTTTTGGTGCACCAAATTGTCCATTTGTCTGTCAATTCATGTTTGTTTTTGTTTTGTTGTTTGAATGATTGTTGTTCTGTGTTTCATGTTGAAAAATATAATTGGTTAAAACTTTATCTTCTGGCTGTCCATCCTTTAACTTGTTTAAAAAGCAGTCCCAATTTGCACTGCAGAAAGTGATAAGCACTGTGGCTGGGAGTCAAGTACAGCTGAAAAAGCCCTGCTGAGGGCCGATTGCAAATGGAGCTCTTAAAAGGGCAGGCAGCCTTTTGCTTGTAACAGAAAGTTAGCTTAAAATTGGGAACTCGGGGTTGGAATCATTCTAAACAACATGAACAAACACAAGAAAACAGGTCTTTAAGGATACTTCAAAATAGATATAATCTATGGGCCAGGACTCTGTCAGAATGTTCAGATTGAAAAAAGTTTGCATTTGGGTTGAGGCTGAGCTCGGAGGGGAGCAGCCTCAGCGCCTCTTGTGTGGCACTTCTTTTGTTTTGCAAACCGGGACTAGGGAAACCTGGAACTTCATCTCTCCCTCCCTTTCTTTTAGCTGAAAGAACCTTGTTACAGACCTAGCCAGATGTTGTTCTAAATAAAATTTAAATTCAACGTTTATAAAAGGTCAATCAGGCTGTGAAATTTATCAAGACATTGCAATTTGGCTTGCCTACTTTATATAAAGTTATAGTGTACAGAGTTTGCTTATATGTATAAGTGTCTTTTCCTTGTTCCAAACAGCCATTAATTTGGTTGTTGCAGAATATTGATGTTTGATCTATTGCATACCATCGTATTAAGTAAAATTGATAATCATTATCCTAAGATAGTTAAAAAAATTTATGCATGCTTGTAAATTCATGCATGCATGCATCCCATTTACTGGGTTTAAAAAAATAGCTTTTATATGGGAGAAAAGTGTATGTGAATTGAATCACATGCTTATCCTTTTGAGTTTCCTCCTGTTTCAGCACAGATAATTAAATTGTGTGCTGACGATGATGTTTAAAAATGTCAAACAATCAAACTTTAAGTTGTATATTAATAGTCAATATCATATCTCAGAGCTTGCAATTGCTTATGCAACTTATAAGAAAAAATACTGTTCCTTTAAGAAGATTGTTTTGGGGCAGTTAAGAAATTGTCCTGGGTTGCCTGGAAAAGACCCCCAGGATTTGCTTTTGTGTTATAGAGGTTTACATAAAGCTTTAATTGATAAAGATTACAGATAGCTTCTAAAAGCATACAGACTCAGGATCCTTATATTTATTTGGGTTTTAGACTTACTACTCAACTGTTTTTCCATAGAATATAGTTTTTTGCAGAGACAACTTAAAGACTTTCTCTTATTTCTGATTAATAAATAAATAAATTATACACATGTGACTATAATAACTTTTCAAGCATTTTAGTCACAATCTCTCTTCAAGAGAAACAATTGAAAGTGTAATTAGTCACTGTCCATGTTATATTAAAACTGACTAACCGTCCAGTATCTAAAATTTTGATGAAAATACAAGATTGTATTTTGATGCGTGAGCATCCATTTTATATTCAACATATTAGAGCACATACATCATTACCTGGCTCCTATTCAAGGGAGAAATTCCTAAGCTGAAGTTAGCCACTGGCAAGAAAGACTAAACAGATAAGTCCTGGCTGTTTATTTTGTAAATCTAAATAGTATATATGACTGACGCTTCCTAAAAGCTCTATGGTTTTGGGCTGGAAAGCCACCCTGGGAACAAATGTTCTGTTCTTGTTAGGGAGAAACATTCATGATTTACACCTGGAATCAAGGCAACCGACTCCCACAGGCTATGTCCTGGGGAGGACACGGAATGTATATGAAGGCCTCTATCTCAAACCGGTCATTAGGTAACTAGGAGAATTAAAACTTCTTTAAAAAACAAAAACAAATTCAACATTCCTATAGAAACAGCGCTTTGGAGTGACCAGTGTTAGGTGCTAGCATCAATTAATCACAGAACAGTACTTTCCTTCCCACTTAGTCTACCAAACAAACCAACACCATCACACATTATAAAGACCATCCTATAAGCTGCTTGGTTTCAGTCCAAAAGAAGCCACTGCTTTCCTAGGTGGTCCTTGAGTAAGAGACTGGCTCATGGGTCCTCTGAAGCCATGGCAGGGAGAGATGTGCTAGGTGGCTACGTGGGCAGGAGAAGAAATAGAAACAAATTCCCGGAGGATGTTTTTAGCCATCTCAATGTTGTTCTGGGCAATGACCAAAGCTTTCTGAATGTCCTGGTAGGAATAGCCCTGACTCATGAGGCGTTCAATCTCACTTGAGAGCTGTGGTGAGGGTGTTGTGGCCACAGGGTTAGCACACCTCTGCCTTGTTAATAGCTACTGGCTTTTCGTTCTGAGTTGATTACCTGTACCTATGGTGAAGGGAAATGCAATTGCTGATTCAGCCACCAGAGATATGGTTTTCCTATCACAAAGTTCTATAGAAGGTGCTAAGAATTTTCATCAACTTTATCATGTTCCTGCTTCTACACTGCGACAGAAGTTTAAGCTCACACAAACAGAAGCTTGAGATATTGTCCTGCAGTGTGGTAAATGTGTAGAAGTTATTAATGCACCTTCCGTGGGCATTAGTTCTCACGGATTGAGACCCCTAGATGTTTGGCAAATGGACGTCACGCATATCCCATCTTTTGGGAAATTACAATATGTACATGTATCCATCGATACCAGTTCTGGTGTCCTACATGCCTCTCCCTTGACAGGGGAAAAGGCAGTTCATGTCATATCCCACTGCTTAGAGGCGTGGGCTGCATGAGGCAAGCCCCTGGTGCTAAAAACAGATAATGGTCCTGCATATACTTCTTCTAAATTTAGTCAATTTTGCAAACAAATGCAAGTGAAACATATTACTGGATTGCCCTATAATCCACAGGGCCAAGGCATTATTGAAAGAGCTCATCGTACTTTGAAACAATACTTGCAAAAACAAAGAGGGGGAATAGAGGCTATGACGCCAAAGATGGCTCTATCCCTTTCAATATTTACTCTTAATTTCTTAAAATTGGATGATGCTGGGAGATCACCAGCTGAAAGGCACGGACAATGGCCTCAACCGCCCAATGAAATGTTCAAATGGAAAAATGTCCTTGATAATAAATGGTATGGCCCGGATCCCATATTAATCAGCTCCAGGGGAGCTATTTGTGTTTTTCCACAGGGTGAAGATAATCCACTTTGGGTTCCGACGCAACTGACAAGAACCGTGAAAGACCAAGAAGAATCCCAAGATGATCCTGTTATTCTTACTCCTGATGATTGAGACAGGGATAAGTATACCTTTGACTATGTGACTATTCCCAAAAGATCACGATGGCCTGTTGGTAATGCTACTGCTAAATGCAGCATGCCTTGGTGTCATCCAGACCTTGCATTTCCTATAGTTTTTTCACCTTGTCCATCAAAATTTTTTCCTCAGAAATAGCAAAGGGTTTTGTTTTGTCACCTCCATTGGATTTTGCCATAATGAATGATAAAGGAGCTGCTACAGGGAAAGAATATATTTGGCCATATCACCAATGGATTTTAAGTAATGAGGCAGGTGCTAGTACCAGTTTGTCAGCCTTTGCACATAATGTGACATCTAATAGAGTTATCAGAAATATGACTACTTCTCCAGTAGAAGTCTGTGTCAATCCTCCATTTTTCTTTATATTGGCTGGATTTCAAAATAATACAGAATGGTTAGATTGTACATATGTCACTTGTTTTTTGACGCAATGCTAGAATAAAACTAATTTCTTAGCCTTATTGGTACATTTACCAACCTTTGTCCCTGTGCTTGTTGAGGCAGATCCAGAGAACTTCCCAATCATGAGTCTTGTTCGGCAGAAGAGAGATTTTGGAATCACAGCTGCCATTGTTACTACTATTGCAGTGTCCGTCGCGTCAGTGGTTACCACAGGAATTGCTATGGCCAATCAAGTTAATACTGCTGACACCATAAATGAGATAGCAGAAAAAAACGTCTGAGGCATTTCTTACCCTGCAAAGGGCGGATTCTCATGTCACCTCAGGATTTATGTTAGTGAATCAAAGAGTAGATATTTTACAACATAACATGGAACAGATGATGGATGTCATACAAATGAGTTGTGTGGCATCAACCCCACATGTGTGCATTACTCCCATTAGGTATATTAACAATTCTTTCATTAAAAGTACAGATTTATCGAATTATCTGAAGGGGAACTGGTCACAGGAGCTGGAAAGGTTGCAGACGAAGCTGCAGATACAGATCCTGAACCTTAATGGAAACAGAGTGGAAACAGTGACCCTTGGAGACTTCACCTCTTGGCTTACCTCTGCATTTTCTTACTTTAAGGAATGGGTGGGAGTGATTTTGTTTTGTGCTGCCATATGCTGTGGACTGGTGTTCATGCTTTGGTTGGTTTGCAAATTCAGAACTCAACAAAAACGTGACAAGGTGATTATAACTCAGGCACTTTTAGCCATTGAAAACGGCGCCTCCCCCAAAGTTTGGTTATCTATGCCCAAGAATTAGTCGGCATCTGAGTTCTCTGCTCTTGCACCCCACGGATTTATGGATCCATTGCACTGGGATGAGAGAGACTCAACGATCATTGATCAGCCCTTGCACATCGCTGAGGTTTCCTCATTGCATGAGATAGGGTGATCATGATTTCTCCGCTAATTCATTCCTTAAAAAAACTTGGCTGGCCTCTTTTGTAGAGTTCGCCCTAGGTCATTTAGCAATAAGTGTCACACAGCATCGTGGTATCCAAGGATGGGCAACTTTCCTTATGCACAGACCAACCTAAGACATGGGGCCTGGTGGCGATAGGGTTACCCTATGACAGGTAAGGCTATGACCCAGAGGAATGACCTAAAACAGGAGCCATGACGGATGGACATAATTGCATAGGCCTAGTCCAGCATCATTTTATTAAAATAAAAAGGGGGAGATGTGGGAAGCCGCAAACACCATTACAAGATGGCGCTGGTTTCTATAAGCCGACGCCCATGATTATGGGTAAACAACCAATGTGCGCATGTGCATAAGAGTTTTTTGCCAAGTCACTGCCTGGCCCGAGGCATATTAATGAGGTACTGGTAGCATAACCAATCAGGTATGGACACATCACAACTAGACCTATATAAGCAGCGCCATTTCTGGGTCTCGGGGTCTTTCGCCTACGCAGTCCATGCTTCTCCCAATAAACGTGTTGCAGAAGGATCCTGTTGTGGCGTCTTACTTGCTGGCAAGTCGGGTGTCCCACATATCACCCCTTGCTGAGGAAGCACCTTTGTGAGGACCTCATTCCCACATTCAACTGTAGTTTCAATAATCATATGTGGCCCATAGATTTCATAAAGAACAATGAAAGTCTACAGTATCTCTTATCATTCCTCTGTCCTGTCTTTCAAGCCTCCCTAGGATGTCCTGGTCACCCCTCAGAACTCTCACGACACATGGGATACTAATTCTTCTCCTATTCCTTTTTATTTTTACCCACTCTGATGCTCTCTCAGGATCTGGCCAACCTAAAGAATAACTGAGATGCAAGGTGATGCTGGCTGAACATTTCTTATCCAAAATGCTTGGGACCAGAAAGGTTTGTGATTTCAGTCATTTCTCAGATTTTGAAATATGTAATTTACACATACATAACGAAGATATCTTAGAGTTAAGACTCAATACAAAACACAAGATTCCCTTACTTTCATATGCACCTCATTCACATAGCTTAAGGGTAATTTCAGGTTGATTTCTACAGTACCTACGTTTCCACAGTGACCCTCCATATCCATATGAAGGAAAATGTGGAATTTTCCCAATTGTGGTATCACAATTGTTGCTTAAAATGTTTTAGGTTTTGAAGCATTTCAGATATTTGTACATGCATGCATGTATACGTGCTTGCATGTGTATATGTGTATGTGCATACAAGCATGTATATACACATGCATGTGTGTGTTATACATGTGTGTATGTGTACATGTGTTACACATAGTCCAGAAGAGAACATCAAGTGTCCTGGGCTGTAACTGCCTTATTTCTTTGAGACGGGTTCTCTGACTGAACCTGGAGCTGAGCTGGTAACCAGAAATCCCCAGTGACACTCCTGACTCTGCCGACTATAGTACTGGGGCTAAAGGTATGCATGTAACTACCCCAGGCTTTCTTCATGGGTTCTACGGTCAAAGTAAGTTCCTTATACTTTCTTTGAAAGAGCTTTTATGAACTGTGCCATCTCTCCAGCTCTGAATTTTGTATTTTTTAGGTTAGGAATGCTCAACTTGTACTTGCTTTTAGGTATTAGGAATTTTGCCAAATTTTGTTATTACTTAAATTTCCTTAGAATTTTAATATATTAAAGAGACTATGAAGGCAGTAGATGAAGCCATTTTTGACAGGGTTATGAGACCTTCCAGACATACATCTCACCACATTGCCGAGGGTAAGCCCTTAGCTGAGCACAGTCATGTACGGAGGCATTGGGCTGAGCTTCTTAATTAGTTCCAATAGTTCTACTATCAATTCTTGAGGAACTTTCATAGGGTGATGTCAGCTCTCTATATAGACAGTTTGACTTCAGCCTTCCAACTTGCATGTGTTTCACCCTTCATCTATCTCACCAATCTCTGTAAGATTCCCGAACTCTAGCCCATGGTAGAAATGACACTTCTACCCTGTTGGAGATTTTTTATGAGCCAAGTTTCAGGTCTTTCACTATTGAATTTCAGGCACATAAATCTGCCAAAAGGCTACAAAATTATCATCTTTACAAGATGGTATCTTGCTAGCTGCTTATAAAACAAAAAACAAAAAACAAAAAACAAAAACAAAAACAAAAACAAAAACAAAAAACTAAATGCCAGTTTACCCCGCTGAGAAAGTTCTCTCATAGTCATATTTTTCTGAGAGAGCTCATAATAAAAGAGTGTTGGACCAGGTCAAGCTGAACTCCTTCCAGGTCATTAGCAGTTAACAGCAACTAGTATTGAGCTATTGCACAGTCAATCGTTTAATATGTGTTTGCAGAGTTAAACTTACCTGCAAACAACAAACACTAAAAACCTAGAATCACATGTCAAGGGACATTCTTTGAATAAATTACCCATAGGTATTTATTTTGAAAGGTTGGCTTCCCTCCCCACCTCTACACAAGCCATAAAGTTCATAAAATAATATAAATAATCAGTTACACTAAATAAAATTTAAATTTGGAAGAGACACCTGGGACTCTTAGTAAATAGAGTCGTCTAAGATCACTCCTGAAGTTTAACAGGCTTCATCAAAGGGAAGACTGGGAACACAAAGCCCCTGCCTAAGACCTTCTGTACAGATCTGCAGTCTCAGCAGCTTAGACAGAACATAAAAGTTTCCTCGACAGTTGATTTTGAATTTGAATATCACAGAGTTTCCTCTCATTAGGGCACTATATATATATATATATATATATATATATATATATATATATAGTCTATCAACATCAGAGTAACATTTTTCAGTGGGGCTCTGCGGCTTCCGCCAGAGGTCTATATTTTCCTCCTGGGCACATCTGTGGTCTATCTTGCCAGGTCTCATGGCCCCAGGTATGTTGTTTTCCTTTCAGGCATCTTAATTGGACCTTGCTGATGAAGAAAAAAAAAGGTCCACAAGGAACATGCAGTACAAAATAATATTTGTCTCTGATGTGGTAGAAATAGAAAATTACACAAACAATTTGGGAATTATAGGTTCATCGCCACTGGTGTAGAGTTATAGACCGTTTCTTACCCTCACTTATCGACTGGTTCCCCGTTGTGCTTGAGCCAAATACTTGGTTTCTTTGCATGTTTCTCTGACTTCCACTGCCCAAGACTGAAGGCTCAGGAATGCCAGCTGGGAGCGACCCTGGCCAGGTTTGTGGTGAATACCTTTGAGGGCAATAATATATGTTTACATGTAACTCATAATTAATCGCTAAACTTCCTTTTGGAAAATAAAAACACATTTCAGGGTATATTTTACTGTCTGGGGGGCAAGAAATGACAGGAAAAGAAGAGAAGCAAGCAAAGGTGGGGGGAATGATTGAAAACATTTGACTTGGCTTGAAATAAAAGTACATATTTCACACATATTTTTAAAGCAACCCCAGAAGACAGCCTGACTTCGAACACACTGAACAGGAGGGCATTTACTGTTGGAATGCTTGCTGGGCCCGTCCAAAACACACATTCTTAATACCCTGGGCTATTGAAAAAGAGTTAGGGTGAAAATATTTAATTTATATGTGCAATCTTGCTTCCTGTTTTATCCGTCCCCGCAACACATACAGAGAGAGAGAGAGAGAGAGAGAGAGAGAGAGAGAGAGAGCGCACTGTGTTTTTCAAACCTTGTGAAAAATGATAGGAAATGGTTTCATCCCCGTCCCCACTTTGTTGACCCAGAGGTATGTTTTACCTCAATTTATAGCTCACCTGGCTTGAAGACCAAAGGGGGAGGAAAAGGTAAAGATGGATGTTAAACACTCATGGTTGCTGTGGAATAAAGAAAAAAGAAAAAAATCTGGGTGGAGGCCAAGCCGGCTGGGTGTGCATATCAAGGGCATGAGGGTGTGGAACAGGGCCTACCTTGGCCTTCAAAATGTGTGCATTCAGTAGCAGGCATTCAAAGCAGGCACGGGGAGGGGTAGAAAGGGCAAGAAAGAATTCTCTCAACATCAGATAAGTGGCTAAAAACACCTGAATCCTAGAAAATTTCCAAAGAACAGTGCTAGTTCTTCTCAAGAGGAATTTTAAAGTATTTTAAAGGGAGGGGGAAAGTGATTTAAATAATTAGGATTCTAATCCAAGCACAAGTTTTCCCCCAAACTTTAACTACATTAGAGTGCTTCATAACTTGGCTTAACATGGAAGATATATCCTCCATATGAAATGAGTTCCAGGTGGGTATGCTTTCCATAGTATACCTGTCTCCTTGTTGAAATGTTTTGATTTCTTGAGAAAATGGAGTCAGTGATCAATAATAAGACATTTGAAAGACAACTTGAAGCCAAATGGAAATCCAGCAAGTTTGAAGTTCAGATTTCAAAACTCTTGAATCCAATCTAATTTTCCCAGAAAGTTGACCACACCCTATGGAAATCCACCTCAGGAAAGGCTTTGCAATTGAGTGGTTTGTTTTTAAAACTTAAGGAGAAAATCAGTAAATACCTCAACTCCAGTAAGTATTTCAACATTGAGCCTACAGCTACAAAGCTCTGTTTCAAGCTTTCCTCCCACATCAGAACAACACTCTGGGCAGAACGCTGTCCTTGGGCATTCTCTGTGCCAACAGGGGCTTTAATGTCTGGGGAACTCGTCTGCCCTGAACTTAAAGCAAGACAACATGCCACTGCGACCCTGCTGTGCAATCACTACCATGCTTTGGAACATGGTCTTTTGTCAGTGTCTTTTGTTAAACTAGCTCTCCCTCGTGTCCATTTTTACATTTCTGTTTGGGACCTCTTCTAATGCTGTGCAGACACAGATGGACAGCATGTTGACCCTAGTTCCTCCAGTCTTGCAGGAGTGCACATTATTAATTTTTATCCTTGCAACACATTATCACGGGGGATTCTCTCGGGAGAGGCCATGGGAGAGTAGATGGCTGATACATTTTAAGGTTAAACTGAGCAAATCATCTTTTCTGCAGCACAGTCCAAATTCCACTGTGGCCACCTGCAATCATGACTAAAACTGTTGTCTTGTCTGGCTCTTTGTCACTGTGTGATGACTCTGCTGTTCCGAGCCTACATCTCAGCCTAATAAGATGCTGGCGCCAGGTTCCTCCACTTTCACATGCATGTGCACACACCCACACCCACACAAATACATGTAATACTGATATACACACATACACCAATATACACACATATAAAATAATGTCTCGTCATTCTACTGAATTGCTTTTGCTGAAACTACTTCATGTGAAAGGTAAGTTCCTCCCAGTGCTCATTGTGTAATTGGCAAAAAGAAAAAAAAAATGAGAACAAATAATATCATAAAATGTTTTCATAATAAATGAGAATTGTCCAACTGAAGTTCGACTACTACAGACATCAGAGGACTGCCAAACAGTGACAATAGAGACTGAGAATTTGGCAGTACTGACTGATCCATGTGGGCTGGCGAGAGAGAAACTTAGTGGAAATGAGAATAAGAGAAAAGACTCAAATGGAAAGAGCATCGAGGGGCAGTGCTTAGGCGATGTTTCGTTGACTGTGCATTTCCCCAAACTATGGAGCCAACTGTAGAGATAGTCATACTTTCTCTTGTTTTGCACTTCTTTATCTTAGTAAGAGGAGCAGAAGTCTGTGCATGCATTGTACCTGTGTAACTCATTGGGCAACTTGTAGGAGTTAGTTGACACTCTTCAACACATGAGTCTTGTGGATCAAACGCAGGCCATCAGATCTGGTAGCAGGTGCCTTTACCCACTGAACCACCCTGCCAGCCCATGGTTACACTTCTTCACTGTATTCTCCATATGTGTAGATACTGTGTTTGGAAGTGAAGTGTCTGAGAGATAGTACAACCTTTTAGGAGATGGGATCAGATAATAGGAAGTGGGGCCACCACCCCTGTGACTGCTCTGTCTAGATGCCATGCTTCCCTCTCTTTCTCTTGCCCACTCCTCAGCTGACAGGAGGTGACCTCAGCTGATAGGAGGTGACCAGCTTTGTTGCATCACGTCTTCCCACAGTGATGCTATGCCTCATCTCATCTCTAAAACAACAAAGCCAAGCGATTCCCTGGAATCCAAAAGAGAAGGAACTTGTGTCTGTCACAGATTTTAAAATATCGGTTCACCTTGCAGTTGAGACTAGACTGAGACCATGGTAGACAGAACCTAACGTTGACTTAAATTATGTATATCTCTTCAACT